>NW_013666580.1:229664-257639 GCF_000517525.1 Limulus polyphemus | reverse complement strand
CAAAAGAGACAAAGCATTGTTCACACATTGGAAACGATGATCATTGGAGAGTTCGTGAGGCACCCAAACACCTTCTTTATAGAGTTTCCCATATTTTTTAGTTGCTTACGTTATGTTTCATGAGAGACATGCAATTTCAGAGCCATTTCACGAGTATGTTGCCTTGGGTTAGACTCAACAAGCGTCTTCAGAGCATCAATATTTATTCCAACATGTCGGCCCCTGCCATCACAATTTTTAAGGCCAAAGTCACCTGAACGAAATTTGCTGAACCGTCGCTGACACTTACAAACTTTCAAAACATTTCCAAAAACTTATTTGATATTCTTTGTGGCTACAGAGACGTTGTTTCCTTTCTTGTATTCAAACAGCATTACATGCCGAATATGTGTCTCGCCATGTGCCATCATTATAAGGGATTAGAGTAAACTATACTTTACACATTATATAGGCTACACTACGTGACACTTAGGAGGTTCGTTTAACTATTATGTGATGTACGTTGTTATTTTTTTTTCTTCATAAATTTAAATGCTTGAAAACTCCTTTCAAAAGTAGCATATATTAGAATTTACGACCACAGTTTTCATACCTTTAAAGTTGGTAAGCAAGCTTATCTCATAAGTGTTAATGTTAATGTTATGTGGGATTAGCCTCAAACATCAAATCTGTCTACAGCTATCTCAAACCTCGGTGAAGTGCCTCTAGGTGTAGTATATATTAGATCGGTAAGAAATTAATGTCGCGTTTTGGAACACTTTCATTAACCCCCCCCCTTATGAATGAGAAGAAAGAAGAAATTGTAATATGTCAAACACATTATAACTGAAATCTCAAGTACCGACGAAGACTTTTGCCCAATACGTGGAGTCTCATGGTTGGTTGAGGTATGACAAACGTATTGTTGACATAGTGAAGATTAATGATAGAATGCATGGAATGCTTAGAAATCTAAACTTCCCTTCACCCTAGTTGTGACGTAAGAGGAAAACATGGTATAATTAAATCCAATATCAGAGTTTGTGGCAGAGATGGATAGATCAAATGCTAAATGATTTGTTGCGGGGGGAGAGAGAGGGTGTTCCAACGAAAACCCACCTTCAACGGTTAGACGCCGAAAATTGTACTCAGCCAGTGCTCAAGCTAAAACCTAAACTAAATACTTATTAATAACACTGTATTTAGTGCCTCGTTAAGATATAGTGCAAACCAAGACAAATATTTTTTGACCGTTCCCACCTTCTATTTACTATATCAATTTTCCTAACATTTATAAGTAGAATATGGACAGATACATTTTGACTGAGAACTAAAATTCTCGACACTCAAAATGTTGGAACATCTTTTGGAGAGGATAGGAGGTAATGGCGTATTCTCGAAAAGTGATTATTTAATATTTCAATTAATATATGATATTTCATTTTTTCCGCTATTCACAATTAATGGGGGTTATTTTGAATGCTAATTATGAAAATAGTAAATTAAATTTATTAATTAAAAAGATTTTTCAGTGATTATTTACGTGGTCTGCTCCAAAAATGAAGCATTTATGTTAGTTACATTATTAATCACGTGATCAGTCAAATGATCACTCAGTGCACTTGATTGGTATATCAATCTGATGTAGCTAGTTGTGGAGCCCCGCATTATAAAAGTAATTTAGAATATAATTCATCAAAGATCTCGTTCAGCTCCTTAGGGGTGACACTAAATAGAGCAGGAGTTGATCTACTCTAGTTAATGTATGCCTGTGAGTCTTGTAGAGATATTCTCAAGTTCTTTGTCTTTGACTTTCGTAGACCACCCCATTCAGTGTTGGACTTGTCAGGTTGCACACAATAGAGATGTTTCTCAGGTTTTCATGCCTGGTATGTTCTAATATTAAAACTCAGGTAAAATCTGGTCAACTGTTCTGTATGTTCCATATTACAGCACGAGAAAGAAGACAAGGACACTTGCAGCAACTTCTCCTCGACTCAGCAACACTTTCTGGCAGTCTTTTATCTTCAGTGTTTAATTCGTTCTCTCGGTTATGCCTTTTTATTCGCGGAAAAGGCCAGTTCTTTAAGTACAAAGCTCGAGCTGAATAATTCAAGAGTTCAGAATGAAATAGGTAAATACACTTGTCAGGAGAATAAAAACTCTACAAGAAAGTCATGTGGTCTTGGCACCAAACTTTCTCCTTCAGAATTCAATACACAAAGGCTGAAGATTGTAGTTGCCTTCAGTGCTCATACCAGCAGAATCATCAGCTAAATGCCACCCGTCAATGGAAGTTTCGACCCTTTTAAACTCAGTACTTCCTCGGGATGGTTTTCCAGCAGTGTACTCACGCCACCTCCCGCTGGTGGGCTTGGTCTGCTTTCCAGATGGGCAGGCTTTCTTTACTTCATCTGTAGTCTACCTACTCTTCTGAACACACTTTAGCCATATCCATGATGATCCTGATTCAGTACTGTCCTCTCACCACACTGCTCCTGAATCCCAAGTCTCACAGCATTTATTGAAGCGAAGTTGCAACAAAACCTTGGCAACCAACTTCAAACAGATAGCATACTCCTCTCCATCCTCTATCCTCACAAATAGACCTCAGTTCAACATATTTGGCGAATTCCTGTTCATGAGCTTCCTGGATGTTATCCTCTCATGGCACAGTCAGGTCACCAAAGATCACTTGCTGCCGAATAGCTAACCAGGTAACAATGTCCAGCCTGACGTTTGTGACTGCAATTTCTGGTAGAAAATGTCCACTCCTTCAAAATCTTCTGATATCTTCCAGTCATTTGCACAGAAGAGTGTGCTGCTTTTTCGTGGACTACTGCTGTAACTACCTGGCCCAAGACCCTCTTTGACGAAGGTGATAAACTGTCTGAAAAGAGTCGCTACTTCCTCTTCATTAGCCTTCTGCACTATCTCTCTGACTGCATCAAGAATCACATGGAGTACGTTGTTTTGATGCCAGGTGTATATGCTGCCTGATAAACATGATGAGCATGAACTAAAAATATACTGCAATGTTCCCTTCCTACCATAAGCATGACATACATCTGACTTGTCATCATACCAAAATCATATGTAGATCACCAAAGTCCTCTATAGCACATTCTATGATAAAGTATACTGCTTTACAGATTTCCATCTTATCGAAGCACCGTGTTTGGCCTGACCAACTACTGTGGCTAGCCTTTTTTTCTTCTCAGCCTCTCGAATCTTCTGAGAAACTAATTCACGTCGCTGGTTATCGTCAGCAGATGACCATCATTTATGACTTGGCCACCCAGATTCTGCCTCATTTACTGCTTCTTCAGCAGTCCACTTTCTGTCAGATCTGACATCAGGTTGGGTATCTCTGACCACAGGATCTTTTGAGTCTCTTAGAGTCATGAATGATCTTGTTTTGGATACATTGAACTCCTGTAGAAGAGACTTCACTGGCAACACCAACTTCGTTCAGCATCTGTATAATGCATCATTGTTCAAATAAACGGAAACTCCCATATAGTTGTTTATTTTGTTCTCCATTTCTTCTACATGGCTAATTGCAACTTCATGTACAGTGATCAGTCACGTGATCATTGGCATATGACCATAATGCAGACACCAAAATTTCAACTTTCCTGGTAGACCACACTTATAAATTATTTCCAGACTCTCTTAGCTACCTCCTGAGCTATTCTAGTGCCTTTCAATTCCACAGTATACCTCCATCCAAGGTTCTTCTCTGAATGCTCCTGGGTTGATGGAATATCCTCACTACGCAGCACGAAATGGGTGTTAACCAGCATCCCCTTTCTTAAAGCCAAACTGTGTGGCTTCTTGGTTTTAAACTTTATCCTTCCCCAGTCTATGAGCTCTTGAAACTTAAAAAAAGATTGCTATGCTGCCTTTTCACTTGTAAGCTCTTCTCCTCCATGGAATGCTATCCCTAGACCAGCCTTCTTAGCAGCTCTGATGATTATTTCCATTTCAAGGACAAACAGGATGAGAGATATGGTGCATCACATTGGGATACCAACTTCAAGGTTCACCCAGCTGGTTTAATATTCTCTGGTTCTAAAAGTTAATGTAGTATTCAATTATGAAATCCTCCACTTTGTTAGAAATCTAGAAGAAGTCTATAGCATAGACAATCAATGCATGTGATACAGATCGATAAGAACTGGCAAGATAAAACTATACCACACTCGGATCTCTTTGCTTCCTGAATGGTATGGCATATCATATTTGTATGCCCAAACACCCTGGAAAGCCTGGTATCTCTGCCTTCTGAACAGAAATGTTAATTTGTTATTATTCCAAACATGATCTTGCCTTCCTCATTGAGCAGCGAAATTAATCGAAACTGTCTGAAGTTGCTTGTACCTTCTTCCTTGGGAATGTACACTCCCACAGCTTCATTCCATGAAGATGGACCTCCAAACAACTTTCAGCAGTCTTCAAAGAAACTTTGAAATCCACTACACTTCTTGTACACCTTATATGGTACTCCATATGGGCCTGGAGGAGAAGCTGCTCTTGCTCTCATAATGAACCTCTCAACCTCCGCCAGTTTGGTGGTTTCATTATGTCAAACTCTATGCCAGGTCTCTCCGGAACCAGTGTATTCTGATTTCCATCAGAGTAAGTGCATTTGAGGTGATTTTGCAGCTGCTCATGGGGAATATCAAGCTCACTACTCTTACTCTCCTCAAACAGCTTTTTCATGAACTGGTGGGGATTGTTGACAAAACTTTCCTTTGGCACTCTCTCCTCTTCCTTTTACATTTTTATTGCTCAATATGTCTCAGTGTTTTCCACTTTTTCCAGTTCTTTCAATCTTTGCCTCGAGCCTTTAATTCTCTTCTGGTGCCTACTTGGTATATGCTCGGGCTGCTGTCTCTTGCATTCTAGAATGCTAAATCTCACTTTCCGAAAGTTATGGATCACGTCATCCATCACTTCTTACTTCCCTTTTGATGTTCCTTTCAAGGTGTTCTCAAGCACCATGATAATGTTCTCGTCGAATTCACACCATGCATTTCCCTCATTCATAGCAGGCCATTTCACTTTTGCCTTCATCTCACTATTTACTACATCTTTTTGCTGATTTTGCCTGGGAACTGTAGTTAAACACCTTTCCTGGCCTATCTCCCATGTGTCCTGGACGTTGATAGTTTCCTACCTGATGATGATGGCTGGTTATTCTAAGCTTAAATCTGTTGAATCCATCCATATAGATCTATCATCCTCACCCCCCTCTCGGAAGACCATGAGGGTATATTTTCTTTATAGACTTTGAAGCTTTATAAACTGGGTGCTCATAAGAATTGGTGCCCAGACTGCTAATCCATGCATCCCTGATGCTAGTCTTTCTTAGCAGTCGGCTGTCTCTACAAGCTGTCACCAGACTATTCCTATCAGTCACTGGTATCGATAATACTAGAATTCAATACACAAAGGCTGAAAACTGTAGTTGCCTTCAGTGCCAACACCAGTGGGATCATCAGCTAAGTGTCATCCGTCTTTGGAAGTTTCATCCCTTTAAAACTCAGTACTACCTCGTAGTGGTGGGCCAGCAGCATACTCACGCCACGTCCCACTAATGGGCTTGCTCTGCTTTCTTTGCTTTATCCGTTCACTTCATAGTAATTCTGTACTGTACTCAGATGCACTAATTTCCCACTGACTAGTTGGTTAGGAAACACTGAATAACGGGAAGCTCACCAGATAATGTGTTCCAGAACAAAAACTGGAGTTATATTAACCTGAACTGAATTTGACACAAAGAAAGAAACTGGACACATGTTAAACACAATAAAACAATCTTTATTTCAAACATAAAACAATCAAATTAAATAAATAAGTGTATAGTGTTTTGCCTTTACTGGAGAAACTGTGTGCTATTGTTAAATATGAAAATCTGTAAATATTGAAATCTTTCTATATCTTGTTCAAGAATAAGAGAACAGTCATTGTAATGAAAACAACAATGTCATTCTTCTTATGAAACAGTCGCTAACGACTTGACTGATGGTCACTTTCAGATCCAAATATGCATTGTTTTATCAATGGGGCATCGTCTGACTTATCAGTGAAAAGGTCCACTGACGATTTCAGAAGTAGTATGTTTTATCATAAAGTAATCTTTGCCATGATAAACTGTATGTTTTAGTTATTTAGTCTTAATACAAAATGTTGGTCAATATAACCACTAAATTCCTCTCATGCTATTTACACACGGAATGTAGGTACTACCTTGACCAACATTCCATATTAAGACTGTTGAAAAAAATTGATATTTTGTATATATTAAAGGCAATCAAAATTATCATTTCTTACCATGGGGACCCTCTACTTTGCGAGAGTTATCTTCTTCCACTTTGGCTGAATGTGTTAAGCAATTCATCTTGTTTGTCTGTTTCTCTGTGTGAAGTGACACTTTTCATCTCATTGATATCACATCCCATGTCACTTATACTCTCGCCTCTGATTGTCAACATACCCTGGTTGAAATTTTTGCAGTTAGAGATGTGGATGACAGAAGACATCTTTGTGTCACATACTTGCATCACATTGTGGTTTTATCTCTTTGCAGTTCCCATTCTCAAATGTTCCAAGAGTCTAAGGAAGTGAGTTGTTAATAATTTATTGACATTACAGGTTTGACTTTTACCCCTCACAGTGAATACTTCTTTGCCTAAAACACTGCACTGAGAAGGGGATAACAGAAAGTGTTAATCCCATCTATCTCTACTCAGTGCCCATTGTTGAGATGGTGTTTTCTGTCAAATTGCTTTGACAGTATCGTACTTTATTAGTTCCAAGCTGTACAGAAAAAAAAACAGAAGTGGCTAAACCACTCCACAAGATAGCTCCTGCTGTCCTTATTTGTAATAACCCATTGCACAGTCTCTCAGTGAGTAACCTTATGCAAAGGAAAATATTCCTGTTCAGTCCATAATATCTCTCTGGTATTCTTCCCTATGTGAATTCCTCCATCCTGATCTCTTACAGTGGAGTATGGAAAACCCATTATTTTCCAGTAACAAGCTACTGGAGAGGTTTATGTGGAGAATTCCGCTTTGGGTTGACATAATCCAATTAATATGGGACTGAGTAATACAGTGGCCACCCCTAGTACTAAGAACCAGACCATTTCTAGTTGTTGTGACTAGGCAGATGGGTCTTAAGTTCTCTTTAAGATACAGGTCTGACATGATTTATCCCTGAACCTACATATTTTTTTAAGTTTATTTTACATATTACTCACATAATGTACGACATATTGCCTTAACCACACTTCTATGGTCAGCTAACTCACTGGGAGATGAGCAGCCTACACATTACACCTCCATTTACGACACTTTAATAAAGAGAGGGAGGTTTATTTGAATGAACGTTTCTGAAAACCACCAATACTGGATGAAGAGTATTCCTGCTGGAGATGGGTATGGTCACTAACCTAGTGTTGCTTTCACTCCCCCTAGTAGGAGATAGATTCTATGTGTTTTCCCTTTCTGTCACTGTAGTCTCAGAAAAGAGCACATCTTTTACATCTATTTCTTTACACCAGCCACACCATTATCTTTTCAGTATGGGATTCTAACTAGGGGATAAGAAACATATTGTATACCTGCACACCAAACTTATTCAATATCGTGTTCTAATAAGGTCAAACAATGATTGAGTTGT
Organism: Limulus polyphemus; assembly: GCF_000517525.1. Taxonomy (NCBI): domain Eukaryota; kingdom Metazoa; phylum Arthropoda; class Merostomata; order Xiphosura; family Limulidae; genus Limulus; species Limulus polyphemus. The sequence goes on along the minus strand of NW_013666580.1, from coordinate 249,968 downwards.
ATAGGAAAATGTGTTGTGTACTATATTCAGATTAGCAATATTACTTATTCATAAAGAATAGTTAACAATTACAAAATGGAATTAATGAACATAGAAAATGTATACTGTTTACAACACTTTCTCTGTTTTCGTAGAACTATTACGTCGTAGCCGTCTGTCTGGTGTCGAACTATAATTTCAACCCTCTCTAAGATAGCTGGTCCTCTGGTGACAAGCTGTGGAACTATGACGTCATGGCTGCCTGTCATTGCGGCCTACCAATGTGTCCCTAGCAACGTGCCCTTTGGCATCATCCCCCTCCCCACCCTGAATCCGACACATGTGTAGTGCCCTCTGGTGGCGAGCCATACAAGAACTTCCCTAACTAGTGATGTCGCATGTTTTCTTCTTCCATCCTAGTATTATATTTTTTTGTATGAATAACTAGGGCTTCTCGGATATGCAGTCAGATCTATTTATTTTAAATTCAGATTCAGAGAAAATACACAATTTGCCTTTAAATTCGAAATTATAAATTTTATTCAAGTCTGAATACCAGATTATTAACAAGGCTCTCAAGGAGGCTACTTTATCATGATGTAGGTTTAGGATCATACCGTTTATCATCATATAATTGATTGTTTCCTGTCGTAATAGTTCCATTTTTAAACATTTAAACTATTCCATGATAATCTCCACCTGTCATTTATTCAATTCACTGATAGTATAGTACAGTAAATCTTACATTCTTAACTAAATACTTTACAGTGGTCCACAGTTTGTCTATAACCTTTCAAGCGGGTCCTGAACTGAACTTAAAACGGTTCATAGTTTGTCACTACCTTATAAGAGTAAATTTGTGGTTGTCGCTCAGTCAGTGAGTCCTTAACTGAATAATTTTCAGTAGTCTTCAGTCTGTCACTAACTTATCTGACTAGGGTGTTGCTTCTTTTTCGGTTAAAGACCCCTTAACTGAATAATTTACAACAGTCGAATGGTCCACAGTTTGACGCTATCTTATCAAACCATTATTGTAAGCCAACTCACTCCCAATCTACTTCATAAGCGTGTTATGGATTCCGTACTCGCACAATTAATGTTAGCTTTAAATTCGTAAAGAGAAATACGAATTTTTCTCGTGTATCGATTTAGAAATAATTTAACATTTCACCTGCGTTACTAGAGGTATAAACGCAAACTGAAGGGGAAATTGTGGATAAACTCTGCTGATTAAGGCGTATTAATTTACTGACGTCACTTCTTATAGATTAATTGCTCTAACATCATAAATGTATTTTAACAACCTTTAATTGATATAGTAGATAAAAACAGATTAGTTTTGTATTAATCTCTAGTAGCTCTGTAGTTTATAACTAATTCATTCAGTTGGAAGATTATTATCATCAACTTTAAGAAATTATATTTGTGTATTATTTTTAGGCAGCCATCTTTAGAAAATTTACTTTCAGTAAACGGTTTCTGTGTGGAGGAACACTAGTGAACACTCGCTACATATTAAGCGCTGCCCATTGTTTCGTTGATCACAACAGAAAGATGTAAGTAGTTTACTAGTTTTGCTACATTTATGTAAGTATGTTTGCTGCTTAACAAGCTGTCACAGACCTGTCATGTGAACGTTTATATTTTGTTAATTTTTATCAGCTAAATATTTCTGACAGGTTCAAGCTTACAAATTGTAATTGGCAATCCAGAAATCATCGATGTAAAAAATATATTACAAATTGGTAAGAACATCTGACGTGACAGGAACGAATATGTGTCAGAAAAGTAGAAGTAAAGAAGTCATATAATAACTTGTTTATTCATTAGCGTTTTCTTACAAAATATCTGAAGTAGTAATTTTACACGTTTTACTAACTTTTGATTACAGTCCTGCAAAATTTCTTTTCGTTCGCTTGGAATCGAGTAAGTTGGACCTTTCCCTGGTAAGTGAATCAGACTACAATGTTGCCGAAGTCATGGTTCACGAAAATTATGACAGTCAACGCTATTATAACGACATTGCCCTCTTGCGGCTTACAGAAAACACTCATCATGGTACTCCAGTTTGTTGGCCCACGCCAACAATTTTGGGCAGTGCAGATATTTCACCAGGAACCTTTGCTACTGGTACTGGCTGGGGGGATCTGGCTTTTGGTATGTTTTTTTTATCATACTTGAAAGCATTTTGTATTTATGTTGTACGATTTAAACGATTATCAGTGTTTTCTGTTTAAAATACACAGGAGTTTTGATAATTTTTACATTTTCCAATAAAATATTTTACTGTCATTTTTTATAAGGTGGACGATCACCTGAAGTTCTTCAAGAAGCTCACATTCCCATCGTATCAAACATCGATTGTAAGGCCGCCTATCGGAATTTTAATGCAAAAGCCTTACCGCATGGGATTACTGAACAATTTATATGTGCTGGTTACGAGAAAGGAGGAGTAGATGCATGCCAGGTTAGGTTTATCTTTCAGTTCTTCTTGATATGAATTAGGAAGGCAAATATTTTAAGTTTAGAGAATAATTAATATCATTCTGATTTTTTATTTTCATACTCATAAAGTTCACATTAGGGACAGCAGTAGCGATCCCTACGTAGAGATGTGTCTGGTTAAAATTGGCGGCCTGTACATCTAGAGTTTGAATGTTATAGTGACACATGATAATTATGTATAGGTTGCACATTTTATATGAAAAAAAAAAACACAACAAAAACGTTTCGTTACGGAATTAAGTAGACTGTAAGTTTTGTTTGTTTTGATCTTCATAGTTAAGCACAAAGCTACACAATGGGCTATCTGTGCTGTGCCCACCATGTGTATCAAAACACGGTTTTTATCATATACATCCACAGATTTACTACTGTGCCACTGTAGGGGCAGGCTAGCAGAAAGTGCGGTAGCGACCCGTATGTAGGGATGGGTCCACTTAAAAATGGCGGCCTGTACATTGAGTATAATAGCTGGACGTCGGCAAAATTCAGCCAGAGGGATAGAGACGAAAAGTCCTTCACTAATCAAGTACAAAACAGTCTCTAAAATTCGGCTAAACTCCCTTGACGACTAGAAAATGGTCCGCAAAAACATCAATTTAATTCTCATTCTTTCATCTTCTCCGTCATCAGTAACTCGTAAACTACAGTGTGCATACAACCAGCCTGCAACCAACACTTCACTATTTCCTAGGATGTGCCTTTTCATACCTGGATCAGCAAGTTATCCAAGATAGGTTAGTTACCCCCAAAGTACTAATCACGGTCTCTGGTCAGTAAGCCATTATGTACGTTATAGGAAAGTAGATAATCTACCTTATACTCGTTACCGCTCCGCGCAGTATCCTGGTCATGACTTATCTTACTTCAAGAAGTAACGTCTATAGATTATATTAGGCTCCTTATAGAATGGAACTGAATAAGTTGGTGAAATGGTAGCTTCCACCTAGCAGCTACAGTCTCCCTATAGAATAGAACTGAATAAGTTGGTGAAATGGTAGCTTCCACCTAGCAGCTACAGTCTCCCTATAGAATAGAACTGAATAAGTTGGTGAAATGGTAGCTTCCACCTAGCAGCTACAGTCTCCCTATAGAATAGAACTGAATAAGTTGGGGAAATGGTAGCTTCCACCTAGCAGCTACAGTCTCCCTAGAAACCAAGTTTTCGACTCGTAAAAAGTGCAGAGACCAGTAACAAATATTTCATCCCCAAATTGTTGGAACGTAGGTATATAATAAAATCAAAAACTAGAGAGTATTTGGGATGTGTGGAAGATCTGCATCACCCATTCCTGCACTCCACCACCTAATGTATATATGCATCCACCCTGTAAGTGGAGTGTATATAACAATGGATGTACCAGAACGTGGTTCACACCATATTATCAGAAAATCACGCTCCGTACTATACAGTTGTAGATGCGATATAAGACTGACAATTAAATAAATTCAAGAGGTTTGTTGGTTGTTATAGACTAGTTACTTTCCCTAATTAGTTTATCCGTTCAAAATTATTGATTGTCAGCGAAGATAGTTTTATATCTTTGCTCGAATATCTGATACACATCAAATTCATCAATATTAAATTTTAGTTCACAGTTGATAATTTTCAAGAAAACAGACTCAAGTAATTTTTTGTTTGAAAGAGTTTGTGCTGAATTTTACAAAATGTCTTAAGTCAGTTTATTTGTATTTAATTTTGATTAACATTTTTAAAAAAATAAAATTAATACAATTACCTTTTCTAAATTTATAATTCAAAACACCTTTTTCAATGGACGGTAATTCAAAGAAATCGTATTACATATCTTTAAACTTGTTATTTGCTGTCAAAAAATAAATATTCTAAGTTAGTTATTAAAAAAAAATCATACACTGTACATGATAACAGATGAATGTCTTACTCAGTATCTTTTACTTCGAGGTTTGTCAGTTGTAATTCTGTTTCGTTTTTTAAATTATCGAAGCCTAATACTACCTTTAATGTTTCCTATTTTGTTTTTGCTTTATTTTAGCGAGATTCTGGAGGCCCTCTGGTGGTATCAGGAAACGGCGGATACGCTGTTGTAGGCATAGTTTCGTTCGGTTATATGTGCGGCGAACCAGGTTTTCCAGGTGTTTACACACGAGTATCTCATTTTCTTCCATGGATAGAAAAAACTTTGAACACCATGTAGCGTGGTCGAGTGAGGCATTTTGTCATTTTATTGATCCTATAAATACCACATAAGTTTTAAAACTTTCTTCCGAGAAAAATAAAGTTTCATTGGCTTAGATGTAATGTGTCGATCAATGCAAATGCTCATAACCTTAAGCATTATTCATTGAAAAACTTCTTAAAAAGTAAGAATGAACAACCTGTACTATCCTCCTCTATCCTCATTTCCTTCCAGCCAATAGGGCTGACTAGTAAGCAGAGTGTTAGTCTATATCTTCAGTGATGAAGTAAAGCTTTAGAGAAGATGTATATTTTTCAGCACTGGAAATGATTCCGAAACGGGAACTGAATGTTATGAAATGATTCTCGTCAACTGTTCAAAGCTATTTAAACAACTTTGAAGGTAAGTGATATGTCAAAAGAGAACTATCTTCAAACAAATTTTTTGACTAACTAAAAATTGAGTAATATTTCAAGATGATCACTACCATCTGGAGGAAGAACATATATTGTGAGCAGTGACACCAGATTTACTGAGACCACATCAGTATCAGGAGTTGTAGCAATGATGCTACTAATTTGTTGGTTCTTCTGGTTAAGTGTGACAGGTGATTCTTCTAGTGTTAATGTTACAAATCGTCTTTGAGCCCTCTATCTTATGGCAGGTGTTACAAATGATTTATTTCCATATCTTACAATTGGAGTTTACAGTAAGTGTATAGTCCTTATATCTGAGTGGTTTCTCTTTTTTAAAGGTGGAGCTTCAGTTCATTTATAGCATTTTTATTATCCACAGTTATGTATTACTCGTAATTTTTAGCACTTAAATATTTTATAGTGACAAAGTACCTTGTTCTTTTCTCTACTATTAGGGTTTCAGCTTAATCTAACTATTTCTTATTTCTGTGTTTTTTTTTCAAGTAATTCATAATTTATTTATTTCCTAGTATTGGTAATGGTTTCTCGTTCTTCACATTATATATTTTTAGGGTGTTATAATTATTTTCTTGATTTATTTTTCAAAGTTTTTTACTTTATGATGTAAATTATACAAATAATGAGTCTTCTGGATAGTACGTAATTCTTTCATATTCGAGTGTTAAATTTTACACGTGATTCGTAGTTCTATCTTTTTCCATTTTTGATGTCTGAGATGATCTTTTGAGTTAAGTATTATTATTTTGTAGTTTTAAACCTTACGTAATATTGTAAGCCATATTTTGATAACTTGACAAAGAAATAACGTTACAACAAAACGTTTATTCGTTCTTCTGCCTTCTGTGTTTAAGATATTGTTTTTGTTTCTTCTCTTAGAAATTACAATTCATTTTTTTTTCTGTCTTTTGGTGCTGTTTTTTTACGGATGATTTGTTACCTGCTAATTTTTACAGTGAGGACTTTTCGTTCATCCTTAGTACTGGTGTCTCCTACTGGTAAACAGTGATATCTTGACTCATTTTATGGGGGATAAATTCTTAAGATGCACGTTTAATAAACATTTCTCATCCTGTAATATTCTATGGACGAACACCGTAGAGGTTCTGTTCAATAAATAAGCCCGAGTTGTTATTTAAAATATGACTTCCAAGATCTCGAGTTAGAGTACATGGAAGAGACAAAAGAAAGAAAACTTTTAAATCATGAGATTTTGATTTTCTATTATTCAACGTGGAGGCTCTGCTGAAACTTTATTAAGTTTTATGCAAACATGACATTATCTTCATTAAATACTTATTATTATCCCATACCGTAACACTTTTATATAAGTTTAGGTGGAAATACAATGAGAGAACAAAATATTCATAAGCAAATTTCATAAGTGAAATAGCTTCACGTAGTGACTGTAGAAGGCTGAAGCTACAGAGTCGTATCATACAATAACACTATAGTAAGTCAGACTAACACTGCATGTTAAAATAGGCAAAGTCGCAATTGATGGACACTTCAACGCTCTTTTGTATTTGTGACGTTAATAATTATTTTAAATAAACAACTAATCGAAATGCCCTGGAATATTGTTGACACTGGTTTCATCTTCAGACTTGTTTCATGGACTTTATAATTCGCTTTAATTAGCATAAAACAAATATAATATGCTCAAAGTTAAGAAATGGCTGAAAATCACAAATAAAGCAAAGAAATTACAATTCAAGAAAACGACGAATCATGTGTCAAAATATATGATGGTATATCACATAAATTGTAACAAAGATGGCTAACGTAAAATCTTCGAATGCACAATAGAAACCAGATATGATAATAAGCAATCAACAGCACAAATCAAAATAATTTACTTTAAATTGACAATGTAAAATGTGTTTAATATTAAACTTAATTAACAGCAGTGGTTTACGAAAATGTTTATACACAATAGAAACTCAATATGTAAATTATTTACATTATTTATATGTAAACTCTTGGGCTACTCTTTTACCAACAAATAGTTGGATTTACCGTCACATAACGCCCCCACGGCTGAAAGGGCGAGCATGTTTGGTGTGACCATACACAATAGAAACTCAATATGATACTAAACACAGATATTTATAACACGTAACTAACAATACACAATGGCGAATGTAAATGATAACATTATATTACAAATTTAATTATCATAGTTATGTGCACAATGGAAACTGTAAATGATCATCAGGATAAAACGGTGGTGCTTCAAGTTAATGGCAAATAATTTGCTAAAGCTTCATACGATCTTTAATTGATGGAAATTAACTCTAAAGCATAAACGCATTGGATACATTAAGAGACATTTTATTTGACTAACATAAACTAAAACTTTTAATCTGCTATCAATTACTACTGTAACAACAATGTTTTATGGATACGTTTTAATTCGACAATATTAGAAACATCCTTCAAGACAATCCTTACACTTACTAAAGCTTAACTTAATTAAAATATTAGCTAGAAGAAGAAAAATGTCCCCAGTGTTTTGCACGCGGACTTATACCTCTAGAAACCGGGTTTCGATACCCGTGGTAGGTAAAGCACAGATAGACCTTTGTGTAGCAAGAAAAAAATACGTTTAAAACAAACTGACTGGTCTTTCATAGATTGTTTGTAATTAAGCACAAAGCTATACAATGGGCTATCTGTGCTCTGCCCACCACGAGTATCGAAACCCGGATTCTAGCGTTGTAAATCCGCAGAAATACCGCTGTGCCACTGGGGGGGGGGGGGCGGTCTTTCATAGAAATTAATTATCGCGCAAGAAATATTACAGTAACAAAAGGGTAAAAATGTATATGTGAAAAATATCTCGTATTGCACACAAAATGAGCTTAAAGAGGTTATTAGAAAAGTTTACATACAATTTATAAAGAACTAAGCAGTGACAAAACTACAATATTAAGAAGCACTTGTTTGATATATTAGAATTTTTTAAAAGTAAACCAAGAGATGGCGGTTGGGAATGAAATTTGTTCAATAATAATCTAGTATGGACGTTGAAGTTGCATTGACACCGATGTAGCCCATACAAGAATATATAACACATCTTGATTTTTTTAAATTATAACTATATGGTTAGTGATGTTGAACAAATTATGTTTCTATTTCAGTAGGTTTCATCAATACTGTTTGTTTGTTTATTTGAAACAAGATTTCCAAAACCAAAATCATTATGCCTATGCGTATATCAATTATGTATGTTAGTGAACCTTTGTATATTTGCAGTCAAGTAAATAGCTACACAATTGGCTATGTCCTTTGCCCACCACAGGTGTCGAAACTCGATTTATAGTGTTAGATCATAAAAATAAAGACTAGGTTCTGGTCATTTGGACTTTTCAAAAGTAATACGTTGATGATATTTATTTTTGTTTTTAGTCATATATTGTATTATTTTAGTAGTATTGTATGACTTTTATATATGATCGAGTGCTTTATAAACCACTAAACAAATAGCACAGTCGTACAGTTCCCCACTACCCCTCTGGCGACATGGCAAGTGATTAGCAAGTCTTTATATTTGGTTGACAAGTAAAAATTGTCTCTAATTCAAGACTATTTGACACACTTACTCGAATGTTTCAGATAGTATGCAATTGCCGGGCAAAGCTTTGCGCACTACCTTTTCAACGCCGCTACCGCACGAAAAATTCAGCGGCGCTACTGTTGTTGTTATCACGTATATATTAATATAGCAGCGCAATCGCTACAGCTACTTTTCGAACTGAAATTTTCATGATAACTTTGTTTGTGAATGGATAATGTAAGAACGAAAAACACAGATTTATTAGTAAATGATAATACATTATTGCTACAATAACATAATACAGATTTCTCAGAACAGCCTATCCATATTTGTGAATGATGAGAGGAAAGTAGCTACCAACCATACAACCTTCGATACATTAAATAATAGTACTTAAAGAAAACAGCGTTAAAAAGTAAAGAACGTGATGACAAGAATAATAAATAAGCGAATAAGAAATAATACATCTCTAATATTAGGAGTTATTACGTCTCTTATCATTTATTCAATTTTATTATTGTTTTACTTTATTCTTTAATTTCAGCTCTTTTGTTTTTGGCTTCAAATCGTCTTTCCCCTCTCTACAGTTGCATTCGATGAAATGGCTGCATTGAAGTAACTGAAAAGATATTTAAAAGCTGGTGAAGCGAACAAGCTTGATTATATATCTTTTGAAATAAATGGTTCTTTGCTCGGGAACAGTGTTATTTGATCGTTTCTAATTTGGGACGAAATACGTGTAGACTTTGCTCGTTGTTTAAAGCACATGAAGTCTTCTTCGACTTTTCCCACAGTGTTCAAAATGATGAAAAATCACTTAAATCCGCATTTTCTGAACTTTCTTCATCACCGCCTTCCATTTTCTCTGAAACTTATTAATCATCATTAGTTTTACGGTTTCTTTCTTTGCATCCGAACTAATCCAAATAACTTTAACACATGGTGAAAAGTAGCTGCGAGAACGTGATCCTCATTAACAAAGGCAGCTTCAAAGTGTTTCTGAATCTCTGAACTCAAAGCATTAACAAGTAGTTTGCAAGTGTTGAGTAGTTTACCAAAAAGATCTTTCAGTTTTATCAAATATACGGTAAGTGTTGGTAGAAGTAGTCCCATATAAACATTAGTTTCACTGTGAAGTAAATCCAACGTGCGTGGTACGGGTGATATGACGATTAAGTATCCTGTGATGAAGTTTATATCCGAAAGGTTGAAACAAGGATACCCAGCTCATTACACACTTAATTGACTGAACCGTCTCTCTCCATACATCGAATTCAACCACGTAGCACAAAACGCTCACCCAGTTTTTTGTTTTATAAGGTCAACTGCTACAGTGCTGTGGTTCTGTTTATTCTGGGCCTTCGCAAATACCGATCAGGACACTTGCTTGAATGTACCAAAGCCTTTTTACATCACTAGTTGCTACTAAATGTAGTGTATGTGTTGCACATTGAAGATGCTTGGGGAGAAAGCAAACGTCACTGGACTAATTTTCTTGTTCTTCATAACTTGACACGAGTGTGCTATGCTCTGCTTTGGAATCACCTGCATCATTACTTAAAAGTTCAGCCCCTAATTTAGTGGAGAAGATACTGCAAAAACAAATAGTAAAATATAAAAAGAAGTGTGTATATGATGTGTGGTATTGTAGTAGTACCATCTTGGTATGTTATTGACGTATTGGCATGATATAATAATTATAATAACAATAGTTAAATTTTTTGTACATTGTTCCTCTAGCCGTTGCCAGCCATTCAAAGCACCTGTCGCTGACCAGTCTATACATTAGTCGAAAGTCAGGTGAGAGAGAGTGAGATGACTTTAAAAGATCTGACAGACTTTACGTATTGCAGCTCAATAGGGAAACTGTTCTCTAGCCTAGGAGCACAGACAGAAAACAAAACACAATCACCAAATTATGTATGTGCGTGAGAGAAACAATATCAATATTATTTCTTTCTCAATTGGTGCTCTTGTTCTTATTCTCTCTATTTCCAGGCTCTCATACTCTCATTTTCTTTTTTCTCAATGTGTGCTCTTATTCTTTCTTCCTCTCCTCCTCTAACTTATATTGACGCTCTTCTCTCTCTAGTTATTGGTTTCATTTATTTAATAACTCTCATAGAATTTAACACTCGAGCTATACTTAAATTCAAACAGTTGTGTATATTTAAAAACGTACTTTATTTAACTCTCTCACTACAGGCATATTTTCTCCTCATGTCACGAGGTTTAATTTGATTAAACTACTTTATTATCATAGTATTTGAAGAAATATAGCATAAAAACGTAGCTAATAATCCATAATTTATTAGTACAAGCTTTAAGTTCTTAAATCTATAAATTGAAGCGGTATTTTAAAATATTGTGAATTTTCCCTAGTGTGAGAATTTCTCTCTAGGCATCCCCTCATCTTTAATTTATTCATCAGCCCTACAAGAAGCACAAAATTCAACGTAAATTACTCATTATAATTCTGTCGAGTCAATATGTAATCCGGACTCCTCGGACAAAGGCCTTTCTAACCATACGAGATTTGTAGCATTTCATCGAGAAATGTATGAGAAAAGGTCTGAACAGAGAGACATACGCAAGTGTATTATTTATACAGATGAAGAATAATATATATTATTCATTGCTGTAACATGTACTGATAAACAAAATATACTATAAAAATATTGTAATTAATCTGAATTAAACTGAATGTTGAGCCCATTGTCAGTAGTGATCTTGGGAATCTTGTTTTGAATGCAATATTTGATGTGAATTTCTTTCATAAGTGTGATTGCCAGTGAGACATTGGCAAGCTAGTGCTGCGTAGTCCCTCTTTAGGCTTTCTGGTTCAATCCAATGTCCAGATAGGATTTGTAAAAATACACAATACAAAGCTAAACAAGTGAATGCAAAACCATACACGTTCACTGTAAATACTATGCTGAAGCTCATTTCAAGTGTCATACTATTGTTAGATGTTTTAAATTTGAGAAACAACAATGGTAAACTGAAAAATGTTAATTTATTACAACTTACCTGTGGTGGCAGCTCCAACAGTTGGCTGAGGTCGCGAGCCACTCTACTGTGCTAAGCTTCTCTTTTTTATGGGCAAATTTACCGTTAATTGCGACTTAGTTAGAGTAATGCACGCGGAGACCATAACTTAATAAAGATATATATATTATTAGAGCCATGTGAATAGAGATATTTTTATCACTAAGATGTTCTTACTAATTCAACAAACATCACAGATCATCGTGAAGTATATATTGTGAAATTCGTCCTCTATCAAAATCAAGCAACAGTGAAGATTGCGACACTTTACGTAATTCAAACAACATCAAAGAACCTGGTGGATTATGAGCCCTACAAGACACTACGTAATCCAATAAACATTATTAACTACAATAGAAGAAATATGAATTATCTGTCATATCAGTTACTTTATTCTGAATTTAACAAATTACGAAATTTAGGAGGGTATAGGCAACTTTACGTTTAATAATTATTTCATTTATTATTACCATAGTTTCGCCAGTAAAGGCATCATCAGGTAGAGAAAGACTGAACTACCTTCTAAACAGGTATATAAATATTTACCAAAAGAACTGAATTCGTTTTTATACTAATGTTTGTTTGTTGAATTTCCAGATTATTTAGTTTTTTAACTTTTTCACAACACGCAAATATTTTGCAGTTTATTCCCTATTAAATTGGTATGTAGATTCCAGAAGGTGAGATGCAAAAGTTGAGTCCTTTTTACTCAATTTCCAGCTTCTTGAATGTTCTGTCTGACCTACATATACACTATTAAAGTATTGACGTATTAATTGGTAACCACTACTCTGTTTGGATTTTTCTTGATTGTTACAGAACATTTTGTATGAATTGTTTGTACAGTAAAAGACCGGTCCGTAGATTTATCTATTTATTCTGCTATATATTAAAGTTCGTTTTAATGTAACCTTGTTATTTTTATGAGTATAATGGTAAGTACCTTTAAACAGTTTATAGTTAAAATTTATCAATGATTTAAATCTATCTTTATTTAATTGTTAAGAACGATAAATTATTCTTACACAGTGTTACTGATATAACGATATTATGAGGTGGGTTATCGAGTGTAACCTATATAGTGTTATCGATTGTTACCTATGTAGTGTTATCGATGTAACCTATATATAGTGTAATCGAATGTTACCTACATAGTGTTACCTCTATAGTGATGGTAAGAGGTGTTTAGTGATTATCCCGTGCTACAGAAGTATCGATAGGAGGAGGTAGTATCCTTTTATTAACCTGTTTAACGGTCATGTTTTATTTATATGTGAATTGTGCTTAAATCTGTCGTTTGGGGTCCTTTTCAGTTTTTAGATATGTTTTTTAGAAGTAATTAAACGAAACACCGTTCAATAAAAATTCTTAAACCAATCAAAGAGATACCTGAATGAAATATAGTAAATCTAATATACATAACTTCGTTATATCAAGGATAAATGTAGCAATCATTTCGACTATATTATTGATGGCTGAAGATGTTTACCTACAGGGAAAAATCTGAAACTATGTTATATGGTTTTCTGGTTAAGGTGGGTAAATATATAAATCTCTATGTTATATGGCTTTCTAGTTAAAGAGGGAAAATCTAAAACTAATTTATGTGGCTTATGAGTTAAAGTGGGAAAAAATTAAGATTATACGTTATGTTGGCTTTTGAATTAAGGTGGGAAAATCAATACTTTAATTCGGAGTTTCGTGCATTGGAAAATAATGACCTGTATACTAATGTATCCACAAAATAAAAAAGCACTTGTCTGTAGCAAGAAGACTGTTGGATTTTCCGCAAAAGTGTATGTATTTGGTATTCAAAGTGTTGTAAAAAAACGAGAGGGATTTTACTAGCTCTGTCCACAAAATCTAATGTTCAACAAACACTACTGCATCTAATAAGTTATAAAAGTAAAGAATCAAATAGTAAAAAGTGGAATATATGTACTCGGTAATGGAAGGTTCACAACATCAAAATAAAATATACATGTTTTATTAAACTGACTGTTTAATTAATGATTCTGATATTTAAACCAAGGTAATGAATCTAAGTTCGAATAAATTTAACTTTGCATTTTATATGATGAATTTATCTCACATACGTATTTCTTGTATATGACATGTTATTCGAAATGCAAAAATGCGTTGTTTATTAGAAAAATATACAGCTTGCAAGTGTTCGTTTAATCTAAAGTAGTGGCAATTTTCATAAGTAACATTATGAAATTCGTATCTCTTTATACATTCGCAAAGCAATAATTTACCAGAAGTTTCAAAATATCGTGAAGCCATTCAGGAAAACTGTTTTTAACTTTATCAATAGGAAACCAGTTGTAATTATTACTAAAATTAAAAGTTTCAACTGTTTTAGCTTCTAAGCCTTTAATTTTTATTTACATTAAATGGGATTACTGATAACAATGAACTGGTTGATACTGGTTCTTTCTTTGACGATATTACAGTATTTGTTTAGGTACTTGCATGATTTAAAAAAAAAAAAATGTTTGATACAAGAAACCAGAACAGTCCGAATCATACTCTAATTTTCTTCCGGGAAGGAACACAAATCTCTCAAACTTCCATAAATAGTGTTTATACACGTTGTCCGAAGGGTTCAGTGTTTTGAAATTAAATCTTAGTTCTTTACTTTAAAGGTGTAATTTAACTGTTATAAAAGTTTGTTTTCACAAATGAAAACAAAGTTATTAACTGAAGAATGATGATATATCTACTATATAAAGAATATAAATATTCGAGACGGAAGTGAGTTGTTTTCTTCATTCTATATAATAACTTTAATTCCACTAACATACTTTAGACTACCGCTCTCACTAACGTGTACCATTATTTAGGTCATACACCATCACGTGATCGGTTTCCATGAGATACACTTTTGTTACTAACCAACAAACTGGTTAAGTATTCTCAACCTAATTGTATGCACATGTTTACTGTGAGACTATTGCTCCAAGAACTGTTGGACTTCAAATCCTTTCAACCTGCTCTTAGTTTCTTCTGTGTTTAAATTTGCTCATCTTTTTAACCTAAAGAAGGTGACTTGGCTTTGCAGAGGGCTCTGAAGGTAAGGTAGTATTCTTTAGAAGTTATTTGTCATTTCTTCCCAGGCCAAGAGTTGGCGGTGGGTGGTGCTGACTAGCTGTCTTCCCTCTAGTCTACGTCTGCTAATTGGAGACGGCAAGCGCAAATAACCCTCGTGTAGCTTTGTGCGAAATTCAAAATCCAAATCTTAATTTTCCAGTTGTTTACTGTACCATGACATGTACGTATTTATAACTCTTATATCACAACATAAAACAAAAACTAATGGTCCTTTTTAAATAGTCCTTCTACGTCACCTTAAGTTCAAAGTTTTCACCTTTAAACTTTATCCCTCTTTGCTCAGCGTCATGTATGTGACTTTACTGTGTAACGTCATAAACAGGTTTTGGGTACAGTATACGTCCTGAATCAGTACAGGATACATCCTTGACTCATTACATCAGGTTATACCATATAAGGTAGGTTAAGGGTTAAAATGAACGCATTAGAAATAATAAAAAAAAACTGAAATGACACACCATCATACTACTATACAAATGATTAAGGAATCAACAAAACATACAAAAAAAATTAAAAAACTCCTGACTAGTTTCAACAGGCCAAAATTTTCACTTTTTAGAGACACAGTAAAGCAGTTTTAATCCAACCCGTGAGAATGAAAAGGTGGGTTCGTCGAAAGTATTTAATAGTTATTTTGTTGTTTTTTCCCTTTTTTTTGTTATCTTAATGCTTTAATTATTTGTACATTATTTTGTTTGTGTGTTATTATTCCTTGTTTTTACTTCTTCTTTATTAAACATTTTTTTTACCCTAAAACAACTTCAAGGTTCATAGTAAAGCATCATGGGAAAGACGGAAGATAGCATAATACTAGAAACTTACGTAATAAGTTTAAAACCTGTTTAACACTTATTAAGTTTCATGTTACATAGATGTCATTGTCTTATCTTTGTGTTCAAGAAGACTGACATTTTTTATTTACAAAGGAATTGATAACTATTGTAAGTTTACTTTTTTACTTATTTTGTACGGTTTATGAAGATTACTATCATTATTTTAAGTAGTTGATATTTGAGCGTGGCACGTGTTTGTATGATGACGAGGAAACCAAATTTTAGACAATAACATTTGGAGACGGTTTGAATGGGAAGTGAAAGAAACTGTATTATAATTATGGGCATAAGCTTGTCGATAGTTGTAGATTTGTAATAAAGTTTCTGTTGCTACCTATTCAAGTCGTCTCCAAACTTTATACGTGTATATCATTGTGTCCTAAGTTTCCACTGTTATATATTCTGTTGTGACCTCTAGACAATTTCATCAGCACACTCTCAAGGTTGTAAAAAATATCAGGAAATTCGAGAATTTCTCTTTCATTTATTACATTTATTGTATCTAACTTGGAATGTTAATATTTCACAATTCAGTTAGTTTTAGGCCTACTATGGTGTCATGATTAGTGCGCCAGGTTACAGATCATTAAGTCCAGGGTTTGAGCCCACGATATGATGTTAAATACTGTACTTTCATTCTAGATAGATTGATTAAAGGTAGACACCGACTAATTTTCCTCTTGACACAGCCACATTAATTGTAAATTTCACCCACTTATGACTAGTAAAGAATAGATTTTATTCAAGTATATTCTGACAGTTTTATTGAATTTTAATCGAACTGTTCTAAATGTAGTTAGGGGCCTCTTTTAAATCGGATATGGGAAGATTGAAATATTTATTAATCTCACTTGTTTGGTCAATGGTCACATATCACAATGATTTTGTGATAGAGCTTATATTTGTTTGGCCCTATTTTTGAATAATTATGTGCTACTTTAGTCAGATCACCCTCATTTTGAGGAGCGTTTCAGAGACTTAAGTTGTAAAAGCAAATATGTGTTGATAGCTTATCTCCCTTGAATATGTGTAATTTCCTGTAAGCTGTATTTTCTGTATTTTCAATATTTCAGTTTAATGCTTGATTGCTAAAAGGAACTTGTCTTTACGCCATGACGATATAACATCTAGAAACTTGTGTAGTAAGCAGAAAACGAGTAACAATATAAACAATAAAAATGAATGAACAAATTAATTTAGTTAATACGTTCTTCTGTTCAGTGGCAGATAGTGAGTGAGACAGTGAGAGTCATTGCGTCAATTTCTCTGGGATTCGATTACTGAGTGAGTTAGTCAGCGTGGTTGTTATTGATCGATAGGAACTTATGCAAATAAGTTTAAGTAAGTTATATATTTACTAGTTTTGGATTTTCTGTTAACGTTGTTTGTGAAGTAAGACCTACAAGTGAACGTAGCTTGAATAAAAATTATTGAAGAAATACATTAATTCGTTACTGTTACGTGAACCTAACTACGCCTTATTTTATGAAATAAACCTCCCCATCGATATAAATCAGATGGTTGATGTAAGTAATCTAAGAATTATGGGATACTGCACTAGAACAGTGATGTGACATAACATTGTGATGTCATCATTATTATGAGTCCTACTGTTTATAGAAGTATTTATTTACTTCCAAATATGGTTAATTTTTATTATTTCACTGGTTTGTGTTTCTTTTGCTGTTCGTGCTCATGTTATCCACTGCAACATTTTTTGGAACCTGCTGTATTACAGATATTTGAGTCTCTGTCGGACATGAATTCACTTGAGTATCACATTGTATGATCATTTAGAAAGAACGGAGCTGGTTGTTCATACCTTATTTTGTACTGATACAAATACGTTTCGGGTAATATAATAAGGTAAAGTTAGAAATAACTTTAATAATTCTATTTTTTCTCAAACTGTGACAATTTCACTCTTTTTAATGATCTGTTCCTGAAACTTCCTTTATTCTGTTATTGTTTTAAATGATAATGTGATTTATACGTTTTGACACAAATGTGTTTTGCAATTACATTCTTAAATCAAAGAAACTTTTCAACTTATCTACATATCATATCCAATTTGATGAAAATGGAATAAATTTTGATTGCATTATAAAAGGTGTGTCAGAAAATTAAATGTAACCAAAAGTAATTGAAGCTATTAATCATTTAAGTGAAAATAAAAAAAAGAGAAGTTTAGGTAAATAAAGTAACTGCATTAATATTAGATGAAATCAAATTTAGAAAACAAATTGTTCAAAATTAGAGAAAGATAGTGAAGCAATATTCAAAGATTGGTAGTTTCTCAGCATGATATTTTATATTGGTTTATCAAACATTTATAAAACTAATTGTCCCAATTGGCCAATAGATTCGAATATAAACACTTATGACTAGAAATGTGCAGAATATTATATTTGTTCTTCTTAAGCTACTGAAAAGAGTGAATATATGGTTAGAAATAATTTTGAGATTTCTAAACAATTTGTAGGATATGATTTGATGAACAAAACTTTATATAAAAGTTTTGACGTTGAGTTTCTGTACACCAATATTCCTGTACCGGAAGCAATTCAAATAACAACAGATTTGAATTTTCAAACTCATGCAAATGTACTAGGGTTAACGAAATCCGTTTGTATTGAGTTATTGAACTTTAAGACTAACTGACCTCATTTCAAGTATTTATGAACAAATAGATGTTGTTGCTACAGGCTCCCATTTAACATAATAAAGACAACAAGGGACCTAGATGTTGTTGCTATAGGCTCCCATTTGACATAACAAAGACAACAAGTGACCTAGATGTTGTTGCTATAGGCTCCCATTTAACATAACAAAGACAACAAGGGACCTTCTAGTTCACCTAGGCCCACCTATACACTAAATTATACTAAACACTAAAAAAAACTTCAAGCAAGCCCTTATCATTCGAATGTTCATCAAGTTTTCGCATAACCTCCTTTGAATCAATTGCATGTACCATATCTAAATACTACCCATTCTAAAGGACAACCACCCTGTTAGAAAGATAAAACAATTTTAGCTGAAAGTGACTCCTACCTTTCCAAAATCTTTCATTTGTATTCACTGATATTACCATTCTCGCCATTAAATACAATAATAAAGATGATGCATCAACCCTATCAATTCCCTTAGCGATCTTAAACACCTCAGAAATCAAGTTCAGTGGTCTTAACTTATCCTCATATGAGAACTTTTCTATCAGAGGTGTCATCTCAATAGTCCTCCTTAAACGCTTTCCAATATTTCGATGTCCTTCCTAAGATAAGGAGCCCTAGACTGAACACAATCCTCCAAATATGGCCTAACCAATGACCTATACAATGACTTTATGATCTCTTTATATTTATATTCACTACTTCTGTAGAACGACGATAACATCCTATTTGCCCCACTACTAGCAACAACTCATTGCTTGCATGGATTAAGAGACTGATGAATTAGAACACCAAGAATTATTCTTCTCTAACTGTTAAGATCATTCTCGTCATAACTATACTCGTAATTCAAATTGTAATATCGTATATTTATTATCTTGCATTTATTATAATTAAGTCATCTGCCATTTATTCACCCAACTCTTCAACTAATCTAAATAATTTTATCAAGAAGTAACATCCTCCTCACAACCAGCAACTACCAAATCTTTGATTATTTCAACAACTCTAAATATCTATTAACTATTCCTTCATCTATATCATTGAGGTAAATGAAAAAGAGAAAAGGCCCCAACTCTGAGCCCTGAAGTATTCCACTCTTGACATTAATCCAGTTTGACTGAACTATGTTCATAACAACTTTTTTTTTCATCTAGCCAATTTTCAATCCAATGAGTCGGCCTATCCCTCACGCCTACAGAGATATGTTGTTTATAAAGACTTTAATCTTGTGAAATGCCTCTTGATAACCCAGATACATCACTCGTATACACACTCGTATACTTATCTACATAAGCAGTAACCTCGTCAAAGAATGTAAAAAGATTAGTAAGACAAGATTTTCCCCTATTTAAACCATGTTAACTATCCAACAAAACATGAAATTTTGTCAAATGACTTTGCAAAGCATCTTTTGTCACACTTTTAAAAACATTACCCACCACTGATGCAAGACCAGTAGACCTATAACTATTGGAACAAATTTTATTTTCCTCCCTTGAAGAGAAGAACAACATTAGCCAACTTTCGATCTTCTGGCAGCTACCCAATATTCCAGGGCTTTAAAAAAACAGCAGCAAGTGGTTCACAAATTTAATCATTGGTAAATATTATTTAGACCAGGAACGTTATCATTTTCTGAACTTTCCAATTTTTTTATTAAGAAGTTCAGAATTAATGTGATCATCTTGTTCTATTTTATTTCCATCTAGCAACTGTTCAGGAGGAGAAATATTTCTCAAATTTTCATTAGTAGAAACTGGAGAAAAGGTAGAATTTAATAACCCAACCATCCAATAATTATAATATATTAGTCTTCCTGTATCATCATTCAAATTATCATCTCTCAAAGGTGCTACGCCAATCCTAACACTTTGCCTACCTTTACTGTATTTGAAAAAATCCTTACTGTAAATTTTCAGTCAAACTTTTTTTTCATATATATATATATCTTCAAATTTCTCGTTTGACCAAATATATATATATATATATATATATATATAT
>NW_013666580.1:223559-228664 GCF_000517525.1 Limulus polyphemus | reverse complement strand
AAAACCATCCTGAACAGTTTCTAAAAACTGTCTCCCTCACTATTTGACTCTAACGTTTTCCAATGTCTGAAATTAAAATCTCCCATAGTCATAAGCTCGTAAAAAGCAGTCGAATTCTTTATCTCACAGTTGAGTTTCTCAATAATTTCATTAGTTTCGTCTACTAGTCAGTTACAAATTCCAATTAAAAACCTCCTCGCCTTATAACCCAGATAGATTCAACCTCATTACTAGTAGTTTGACTTCATAAGATTTTAATTTACTTTTTATATATACAGACACCTCTCTCTTTCTTTAGTATTCTATCCCTATTAAACAACATATAAACTTGATTTCAAAGAAAATCCTGTCTTCAATAATGTCTACATTTAGACAGGTTTCAGATATTCCATTACATCAAAATTCAATGTTCCGACCAGTGCTGTACTCATTCATTTTAATTCTAATTCTTCTAGTATTACAATAATAGCAGTTTAACCTAGCATCAAAACAACTTTGTACCTTGGTTCCACGCTGTACCCTTCTCTACATCTTATTTGTTCTTCACTATTGCTATCCTAGTCAATGTTTAATTCTAGTTTGAAGTTGCCCTTACAACTGCGTTAATACCCTATTTAAATGCAAACCATCCATTCCAACCGACTAACCTGCTCTTCCTTAAATATTAACCTAAGCCTATCATTCATATCTATTGACCTAATTATAATTTCATACTCACGATTAAGTCTTGGTAGTATTCCTGACAAAATTTATTTATTATTGCCCTTTATGAGTGCATTTATTAATGTCTAGTACTTAACAATAAGCTTCTCCGGCGTACCTTTCCTCTATCATTAGCCCCAAGGTGCACTACAAAACCTGGATCGCTAGATAGATAAAGGCAGTTTATTTCGCGAAACATAAATAAAAAATAAAGTATCCTCACATTTTAGTGTGTACGTCTTTAAAATCACTTTTGACAATTGAGAACTTTTACGAGATCAATAAGAAAATCAATAAACTTCAACGACCTTACGTTGTTTTTTGGGTATGTAAATGAGTATTTGAAACTAAACCCGAAAATGTGACTAAAAGAACTTTAAAATTATATCTAGTTCCATCAACGAACAAGATGAAAGAATCGAAGAAATCTTAGCTATCAAGAAACTCGATCCCAAGTTGATTACTAGAAATTATTCAGCAGTTGGGTAGTTAACTAAAGAGTAGTTAAAAGTGCGAAAAGCAAAATATCTAATTCTAGCAATTAAAATAGATCAACGCGTTATCTGTTTATTTTACTCGGATTGCTCTGTTAATTTCATTTAAAATTAAATTTTATTCATCTTCTGCTTTCTTTAGATCAAACTGCGTCTCCTTTCGGGAAGAATATGAAGTCTCAAGTAGTCCTACTAATAAGTTTTACGGCTTTAGGTAATTTAAATTTTTCATTATTTATAGTAAAATAATATATCGATATTTTTAGTTGTTTTTAGAATATATATTTTATTTATTTATGGTTACAATTCAGCAGACTATTAAAATCAAACATATTAGTATATACACATTCCGAGGACGGGTGTATTCAAATGGTTAACATACTTGGACAGTCAATCCAAAGATTAATTGTTCGCGTTCCTTTTGACTAAAAACAAACTCCACATCTTTCAGTCAGATATGAGTAGACAAAGAATTGATGGTGAGTTATATTGACTAACTGTCATCTAAAAATTCGAATGAGCTATGTACAGATAATCTATTGTACAACTTTGCGCGGAATTCTTAAACTATCAATAGCCACACACATGGTTGTTACTTGGAATTTTTAGAGTAACATATGCTACTATAATTTCACTAATAATAACAATATAGTACTGTGAAAGCTCTATTTGAGTTTTTCCTTTTCACAAAACGTATTTAATCTAATTTTGTAAATTATTACAAGTATGTATTTTTAGGTACAAACCTAAGATTTAAGACTTTTCTCCGTTTTGTGTTATTTTTACAATGATTATAACACAATACTTAAAAATGCAGAGTAGCCAATTATGAATATTGTTTTTTTATAGTTATATACTGACTTGTATGTAATGTTGTTGAAAATAATTCTGTCAGTTGTTGTTTGTTATTAAGCTACATAAATGGCTATATGTTCTCTTCCTCACCACGGGTATCAATCCCCAGTTTCTAAAATTATAAGTCCACAGACATACCACTGTGCCACTGGGAGGCAATTCTCTCAGTAAGTCAACGTTAAGCCTATCTGCACTGGTTTGACTTTTGGAGGATTGTTAGTTTAGTTGAAAGACAAATTTGTTCGCTAAAGAGGAGCAAACTGCTTGTAATAAGAAGATTAATATCGAAACATCAATACTACCTACTATGACTGTCTTATATCTTTATGTTTTTAATATAGGTTAAAATATTGATATGGTTCTTTATCAAAGGTTTCATCCAATGTTATGTTTTATATGTTGACAGTTTTATCTCAAGAAATTTCTCAAAGAAAATTTTCCTTCTGTCAAACAACAGACGGTGAAGATGGCGTTTGCGTCAGAGAATCTTACTGCCGAACATTACGGGGAAGCAGTACTAAAAAGATCTGTAATGACGTTCGTGGCGTCAGGGAAGTTTGTTGTCCTTTCACTTTAAAGCCCTCGACTGAGTCCACTCAACCTCCAACAACACCACCGCCACCTTCAAGTCTTCCTACTCAGATTTCACCACATAAAAAATCTGAAGAGTTGAGAAAATATGAATATCTAAATGAAGAATGTGAGATTTTGAATTTTCTTGTCATTAAACATTATGCTGTATTACCTACTATATGTTAACAACTGATACCTTTGTTTGTTTGGGTTGAACAAAGACTTTGCAGTTAATCAATTAAAAGAGAGCTAATTATGTTTAAATATCTTTTCAGTTGTAAGTAGTTTCAGTAAGTTTTATTGTAGGTAATATTTGCTGCTAAGAGAATTCCAAACCTGAGGTGCATTACATTCTAAATACCCTTCTTTATATATGCACATTATAACAGAGCATTATACGTTATTCTAAATGTTTGTTTGTTTCACAGCCTGTGGACCAGTAAATTATGCGTACGCCGGTGGAAACGATACTTCAGTTAGCTATTGGCCTTGGATGGTAAATGTTATCTTCGTTATAAGAGAATGATCATATAGTTGAATAACGTTTTATTTAAGGAGTAATAAACAACACAAGATCTAAATATGTGTACTAAATCACGTAACATGTCTTCATATAACGGTGATGAAATTAATAACAAAGCCGGTCATTTTTAAGTAATTTATTTTACTATATAATATCCCACCATATGATATTTTTCTTCTACTTCCATTTAAAACTGTACAATTTCGAAAGATAGGGTGTGGAGCCTGGCACCATTTATTACACAACTGGCACCATTTATTACACAACTAAATGTATGTTTCATATTTTCTATACCATATTCTTTATGCCACTTGTTACTATAGTAGAAAAAACGGTAAAGAACTTTGGATTTAGAGCATGTCGGGAGAGTTCGCGGACGGGCTTCAATTTTGTTATTGTTCTGCTCGCAGTAAGGGTGGTGGGATCACATTTTCCTAGATGTGACCACTTATTCACGTGACGTAGAACTTTTGACAGGAATTATGGGCAGATTCCGAATTTCAACGATACTAATCAGCTTTTCAACTACCCAGACGTTTAGGTTCCTTCAACGATTATTTCTCTTGTAACTTTGTTGGTATTTCCAAAATGGACGTAAGACAAAAGTTAGGTTAGGCTAAAAGATTTAGAATTCACACAAAGATAAGAAATAATCGTAATAAAATAAAATCATTGTAAAAACACAATGTTTAGATAGAAATTAATCATTTACCTGCCAAAGTTTTGAACAGTTCGTTTTTGTCAGGCTTAATTTCATTTTCTTATTAAGCCTGAGAAAGAGTTGTTTCTCAAAAGGTTACTAGATAAAGTTTTTATGTAAACATTTTATTTTAACAGTGAATTTCACATTACAAAAAGGGCTCTCCAATCACATTTACAGTAGAATGTACGCTACCTATCATAAATTTTATGTTTCAATCTTTAGAGGACGTGGCAACGCTGAATGTCAGTGTTTTGGAATGCATCTGGTGTTACTTTTCTTTCTTTGTACCGCCCTTGTGTTGATATGAGTGTTATTTCTAAGAGAGTTACGTAGCTGACTAGTTTGTTTCATATTTCTTTTCTGCTGGTTTTGTGAATAATGAATGATCCAAGTTGTTCACTTTCAATCTTAATTCTATTTTAATTAACACCATCTACGACTGTGAGACTGCAAGTATTTATTTATAATTGTGAGCTACGATTCATCTCATTTAACTGAAATTCTCTGCCAGTGACTACCTTAGTCTGAGATTCCCTATATATATGAAAAAATCCGAACAACTTGTATATCAAAACAAAACATTTATTAAATGAAATAGTCTCCATTCTTATCGATGATGCATTTCCACCTTACAATCAGGTAATTAATCACTTGGCTTTGAAGCAAAAAACATGTCGATATCCTCTTTAACACCTTTCACATATGCATACGTTTTCCCATTAAGATGGTGTTATAGCGAACCAAAAAGTTGGAAATCTGATGGTGCTATATCTGGAGAATATGGTGGATGGGGGAGAAAACCTATAATCTTCTATTGCGTCAAACATGCCACATGCGGACGTGCATTGTCGTGGTGAAGAAGAACACCTTTCCGATTGACAAGTGAAGGCCGTTTCTGTTGAAGGGCTTGGTTGAAGTTGGTGGCTATAGACCTCTGCATTGACAGTTTGCTGTGGATTGAGGAGTTCGAAATGAATTACTCCTTTAATGTCCCACTAAAAACAAAGCATCACTTTCTGCGGATGAATTCCAGGTTTTGGGGTCGGAAGTGATATTTGTCTAGAACTGAGCCACTGTTTAGAGAATCCATTTTTCATCACCGGTCATAATTCTGTCCAAAAATAGTTCACGCACATTATGCGCCAAAAGAGACAAAGCATTGTTCACACATTGGAAACGATGATCATTGGAGAGTTCGTGAAGCACCCAAACACCTTCTTTATAGAGTTTCTCATATTTTTTAGTTGTTTACGTT
>NW_013666580.1:194801-222603 GCF_000517525.1 Limulus polyphemus | reverse complement strand
AATTTTGATAATTTTTACATTTTCCAATAAAATATTTTACTGTCATTTATTATAAGGTGGACGATCACCTGAAGTTCTTCAAGAAGCTTACATTCCCATCGTATCAAACATCGATTGTAATGCCGCCTATCGGAATTTTAATGCAAAAGCCTTACCGCATGGGATTACTGAACAATTTATATGTGCTGGTTACGAGAAAGGAGGAGTAGATGCATGCCAGGTTTGGTTTATCTTTCAGTTCTTCTTGATACGAATTAGGAAGGCAAAAATTATTTTAAGTTTAGAGAATAATTAATATCATTCTGATTGTTTATTTTCATGCCTACAAAGTTTATATTTTATCAAATACATCACGCCGAGTTCAGACAATATTTTCATCGTAAACATCATAATAGAAATATAGATGTTTTAAAAACCAATCAAAATCATTCTGTAGAAGATAAATTATAGCATTTATGTTTTTACTTAGGGTTTCAATACTATTAAAAACACACACGCATCTTTTATGGAAAATGGTTGGGTGTGGGCTACAGGATAGGGGACCGGACATATCAAATTCACCAATATTAAATTTACTTTACTATCGATAGTTTTGAAGAAATCAGACATAAGCAACTTTTGTTGGAAAGCATTTTTACTGAATTTTACCAAAAATATTTAAAACCCTTTTGTTTCTATTTAATTTTGACTAAAATCCTTGAACGAATAAAACTTATATAATTATATTTAAAATTCAAAACACCCTTTACAAAGGACGGCAATACAATGAAGTGGTATTACAAATCATTAACCTTGTTACTTGCTAACAACAAATAAATATTTTAAGCTAATTATTTTTAAAATTCATACACTGTATATGATAACAGATGAATGTCTCACGACAACATAGTTTTCTTAAAGGTTTGATAATTGATATTTTCATTTTATGAATTATTGAGGCTACTACTCTTGTTTTGGTTTTTTCTTTCAGCGAGATTCTGGAGGCCCTCTGGTGGTAGTAACACAGTGGAGATATGCTGTTGTAGGCATAGTTTCGTTCGGTTATATGTGCGGCGAACCAGGTTTTCCAGGTGTGTACACACGAGTGTCTCATTTTTTGCCGTGGATAGCAGAAAATTTGAACATCACTTCAGCGTAGTTGTGTGAGGCTCTAGCGGGGTATTTTGTCATTTTATTGATCCTATGAGTATCATACAATTTGTAGAACCAATTCCCATTAAAATAAAGTTTAATTGATTTATATTTAGTGTATCGATCATTGTAAACACACATAACCTTCAACATTATTCAATGAAAAACTTATTAATATAGAACTTAAGAGGGAATACTCAATAGCCGTATCACTTGAAATTCCTTTAGACAAGATTAGAGTAACTTAATCTATAAAAACTTTTTTCCTTTTTATTGCCCTTTTTTTGGGGGGGCGCCAGCAATATTAGGCGTGGGGCCGATTTTATTTTATTACTCATCAGGATCTTTACCAGCGTACCCTCAAATTTAAATTATTTTAGAGAGCATTAGAGTAAGTTAATCTATGACACATTGTGCGTGGTCAAATACACCAATCGAAAGGATTTGAACTACTGAATTCAAAACTGTAATTATATCTCAAATAGGACAATACATGACGGAACTATGAGCTAAAAGTTTGTACTTGATAAAGAAAAACCTCTTACCCTTTCTATGAGCCGCTATGCCTCGCTAAAAATGAACAAAGGTTATTATGTCTACTTTCAACCACCACCTCCCCACCTTATTTCTTTCCAGCCCATAGGGTTGACTGTTAAGCCTATTATAAGCCTATCTTCGTCCATGAGGGAAAGCTTCAAAGTGTAGTTGTGATGGATGTACGGACTATCTAAAGAACTGAGCACTGGCAAAACAAGAACACTAAGAAACACTCGTTTGATGTGTTAAAATTGTTTGAAAATAAACCGAGAGATGGCGGAAGAGAAAGAAACTTGTTCGAGAATAACCTAGGAGAGTCGTTGTTCAAGTTTTGTTGAGACCGGCGTAACTTATACAATAATAAACGTACATCTTAATTTTAAAAGTATAAATATTGTTAAGCCTCTGTTCGTTTGTTAATTTCCCATAAAAATTCTTTCCGAAGAACTTCAGCATACAAGTCCTTCCTTAAATAAAAATAGTTTATTCTTTCTCAATACAACTTTTCAATACACTTAATTTCCACAGTCACGTTAACTTCAACACACGCTATAATTCACAACGATTCACGCATTTTACTTACGGTCGCTACCGCTCGCTTTACTCCGTTATATGTCTCTATATCTCTATCTGCAATCTTATCTCCACTTTATTTGCCGGGCTTATATACAAAAATAGAGGGCGTCTGGCAAACACAGAGTTGCCAGGAACAGTCATGATCCTTCTAGAAACTCATGACGTGTTACTAGCGTCACGTGACTTCCGATGTCGTAACAATATACATTTAGAGATGTTGAACAAATCATATTTCTGATTCAGTAGGTTTCATCAATATTTTCTGTTTCTTTATTTGAAACAAGAATTTTGTTTTAAATCATCATTTTTATGCTGTATAGTGACTAAGATATTTCTATTCGGTATGTACATTATCGAATATTTGTTTGTTTGTAGTTAAGTTCAAACTACACAATTAGTTGGCTCGGCATGGCCAGGTGGTTAGGGCACTCGACAATATGAGGGTCGCGGGTTCGAATCCCAGTCCCACCAAACATGCTCGCCCTTTCAGCCGTGAGGGCGTTATAATGTGACGGTCAATCCCACTATTCGTTGGTAAAAGAGTAGCCCAAGAGTTGGCGGTGGGTGGTGATGACTAGCTGCCTTCCCTCTAGTCTTACACTGCTAAATTAGGGACGGCTAGCACAGATAGCCCTCGTGTAGCTTTGCGCGAAATTCAAAACAAACAAACATCACTTTATTTTTTTTTATTTATTTTATTTATATCCATTTGACTTCGCTTGTTTAATGTATTTTTCTCTTGGAAATTATTTCAGTGTTTGTATAAAATCTTTTTCTTTAAGTTAATTTCTTCTTCAGTAATTCTCCCCAGTGGCACAGCGGTATGTCTGCGGACTTACAACGCTAGAAACCGGGTTTCGATACCCGTGGTGGGCAGAGCACAGATAGCCCTTGTGTAGCTTTGTGCGTAATTAAAAACAAACAATTTTCAGTAATATTTTGATATTTAAATAAACTTAGCATTTATTTGTAAAAATTATAGGCCATTTTATATTCTTCCTTTCTAGCAAATATGTTCAAATATCTATCAATTACTTTAATGACACCGGCACTTAGATTTAATGTTGCTGAAGAAACAAAAGCAACCGCTGTTAAGCCAGAAGTACTGAATGGAAATTGAAAACATATCATAAATATATTACTATCAGAATATAATTTATAACGCCTTTGTTTACAAATGTTTTCTTCTCTAAAGACTCTTCCATTATTTATAACTGATTAAAGTTCATTCTGTATCTGTCCCCCAGTGGCACAGCGGTATGTCTGCGGACTTATAACTCTAGAAACTGGGTTCTGATACCCTTGGTGAGCATAGATAGCCTTCTGTGTAGCTTTGTGCTTAACTACAAACAAACAAGAAAGCAAACGCTACAAATCCCATATCGTCAGAAAGATCTTTGTCCAAGGAGACTGGGGTGTATATTGGCTTTTCCATTTTTTTGCTTAGTCAAACTTTTTAATGCAACGAGTACGGTATACGATGGCACAATGTTGCTGTCATCATGTGACGACTGGCCTTGATTTCAACTTTAGTTTTTTTTTATTTGGTAGTACTTCACACAAACAACACTTAACCCACATGTAATTTCGTGAAAAATAGTATTACATTAAATACAATTTCTATGGTCTGGTCTTTTTCGATTTAGTTAGGTCTAAAATACGCATGTTCATTTCGTTCAAAACCGTTTGCTTATCATTTTGTGAACACGCATTCAAACGTTTCTATATATTCAGCTACGTTTGCCTTCGTTAGAACTTTACATTTTACTTTACTTTGCAATAATTTAGCTTCGGTTTGTTTTTTAGACCGCTATAAACACTTTTTAGCTACTTTTTAGTACGGAATTTATTCTTCGTTTTTGTGAGTTTCTTTGTTTCAACTCGTAAAACCATGTAATACACTGAATGTTCATAACTGTTTCATACTCTGTACACTATTATAAATACCATTATTATACTTTGTTGTTTACTGTACATGTAGTTTCGTTAAATAAAGTTACGTCTACGTGAATTTATTTGTCTGACCGCATAAACTTTCTTCAAATGGATCAGAATTTATCGATCTAACACACAATGCCTGCAAGAAAACGTAACTTAAATGCCGTGCATGAAAATTATAGAATAAGGAAAATTCAAGTGAAGGGAATAAAAGCTACCTTTTGTTGGGCGTGGCTAGTTAGAAGAATAAATAAATATCCATAAATAAGAGGGTTATCCAAAGTAAAGAAAAATATCCAAAAATAAAATACAAATTTAAATATAGAGGCAATAAGTCATATCAAATTATTTATCAAAAATTAAGTATTGAGAGATACGTTTAAAGTTCTAAGAATAAGTTGTGAAGGATTGTTCAATGAATTATAGAAACTAACTGAGAAGTTAATAGTAGAAAACAAACATAAAACGTTACATGATTAAATCATAGATTTATTAGACGCATTACTTAAAAAAGGGAAGATGACAAAAGATAAAATCGAAGAATATTACAAAGTATTTTGATATATAATAAATGAGTTATATTAAAGAAAGCATGCATTTGAGTAATACTCAAAAAGAAAAACAGCATACAAAGAGCATATAGTTGTTTCACTTCAAGTAGATAAATATATAAAGCCTAATCATCAAATGTTTTTAACACACATTAAACAGATAAATAATAGGAAGAAGATTAAAATATCTCAAACATTATTAAAACAAAATGGAGGCTTTTTACCATTTTTGAAACTACATTAATAGCTGGTGAGCTGGGCGCTTACGGTGCAAAACAAATAATGGATAAATAGTGGATCTGAATATCATAAAGGATGTGACTGTAAGAAAAATTTGGAAATACTACATTGAGTAGTGAAGTTAGAGAGAAAATGATGAAAAAGTTTTCAGGGGTATTGATTTATTACCTAAGAAGATAAAATTATCTGAAAGTGGAATTGTTAATTTAGATAAAAGTAGAGAACCTGATACTCATTGGATTGTTATGACAATGATCCAAAATATAACTTCATTGAATATTTCAATCCTTACATAGAATATAAAATAAATCATGAAAAATTTTCGAAAGAAATAATAATAAAAACGATACAATATTTAAGATCAAGAGAAAAAGAAATTAGATACAATTCGAGCTTTCTACAAAACACTGTATCAGTATTGTTTGAAGTTAAGCACAAGGCTACACAATGGGCTATCTGTGCTCTGCCCACCATGGGTATCGAAACCGTTCTAGCATTGTAAGTCCGCAGACATACCACTGTGCCACTGAGGGGGGCTGTATCAGTAAGACAGTAAGATGTGGATATTATTGTATACAATATATGAAGGAAAGAAATGCCGGTCATAGTGCTTATGAAGTGTTATATACATTTACTCAGACACCGAGTGATTTCAACTAAAATTGTGTATTAATAAATGACAAGACAAGCAAGCATTCGGAGGACTTTACAACAGAATTAAAAATCCTATCGATGTAAGTAATGGAAATTATTTTTTAGCATCAAAAATCTAAGTGAATATGGGTATCATTGGAATAACGCTAAGGAAAAATTTAATAACAATACCTTTAAATATTATGATGGAACTATTTGAAAAGTAACAATTTAAAATAGAAGTTATACTCTATGTGAGATAAATAGTTTTTAGTTAAATTATTCATTGTAGATTATCTTCCTATAAAATCTGGTATTCAATTTACAACTTCGAGGTTTATAAACAAATTAGCTCCAAATTATCAGACTGACTTATCTGTAGGAAAGCTGTACAAATTATTAGAATTTAAACCTAAAATTTGTTCCAATCAAGAACAAAGAGGAAAATATACAGCTAACATATCTAAAAGTGTAGGCGGCATTCATATTCCTTTTGATGTTATCAATAGAGTATTATACAGTAATGAGTCTAGCGATATTTAGTATTTTATTACTCCTTCCAACCCACCAGGAAGTTTAATCAAAATTGAAGAAACAAATCCAATATACTCATATATTACCATATAAAGTTTTATTCATAGAATCAAAAGCAAGATTACAAATAAAAACGGTCATCCAATTGACTTAAACATACAACATGTTGTATATAAATAACTTTTAAGTAGTAATAAATGAATCATAACAAGCATCGTTTATTTGTAAAAAAATCGAAAATATCATGGGAAAAGTATATTTATTGATATTTTAAACAAAGCAAAACATATTAATGCCGATAAGCTCATAGAAAGTAAATTAAGTAAAATATTAAAAATAAAATCAGTATCTATTATTCTAAATAAAAACCTAAAACGCAATATGGAAGTGGGGTTAAAAGATTTTAATTCTAAATAAAGGGAAATAATCTGAGATCAAAAGCTATAGAAAGTTTTAAATATAAACAACATCATGAAAATAAGCGTATCGACGAAACAAAGACAGCCAGATATAACTTCTACATTAAAGATATAAACGATAACATATTATATTCTAATGGTTATATTTGTCCAGAATCAAAAACTACAAAACAAGATGGTTTCTCAATTGGAATAGATAACTTAACACTCGTTAATAGAGGAAATATTTTATAAGAGCCGAATTATATGGTTCCTCAATTGGAACAGATGATGTAACACTCGTCAATGCAGGAAATATATTATATATTGGTAAGACGTTGGTTAAAGGAATTGAATTACCTTGTCTCGCTCATCATTTACAGATATTAATAAATTTCACATACGATTATAGCCCGAACGAAGAATATAATATGTTATTCTATATCATATTTCAGAAATTCCAAATAAACAGATTTTAATATCTGTTGACGATGGGACAGCAACACTGGACGGTGAGAGTGGTAAGGGTAAAAGTAATAAATTGGTATCAACACGTAAACAAAATACCTCACACAACGAAGGTTTTTATAAAAAGATGGATTCTAACAAAAAATAATAATAAACTAAAATTATAGATATCGATTATAAAATATTTTGGATTATTAATGACTTCAGAAGAATTATTTGAAATATCGACGTGAGATTTGTTTTATCTAGAAATGAAAGTAATAATGATGTACTTAATCAGAAATATAAAGTTGTTGTAAGCGATATTTCGTTATCGATACCTCATATTAAACTCTATGCAGAATAACAAGTTGAATAAATAAAATATCTAAAGCTAATGTTGAAATAAATTGGAATGGTGTAACAGTTATTAAAAGTAATGTTTAGAATGGATCGAGCGGTCCTAAACACAACAAATGATGAAATTAGAAGCATTTAAGTTGTTCTTCAGTTTCAAGATAAGAAAGTAATCAAAACGAAAACAATATAATTTTCTATAATCTTGATATGTTTAGAACATGAGTAAGAATTAATAATGTTAAATTCCCTCTGAAGGTTATAATTTATCGTTCAAAGATGGAGAATCAGATTATTCTAGATATTATTCAGATTTGTTAGCAGCTGGGTTAAGTAACATCAAAACAGAAACTGGACGTTTAGTAAGCTATACCAGTTACTATTGTATCCAATAGTTTGTTTCGACATTTCGAACCACATCTCATATAATGGCGTCACTAGTTGAAGACTGAGTTCTTCTGGCATCTCAGACAAACTCCAGCAAAATCATATATATCTTATTTCTTATTGGTTGAAAAAAAAGAAAGGGAATAACGAATGTTTATAATAAAAGTTTTGAAACCACAATAATTATTTAACAATAATAAATGAGTTATTGGTTTCCATATGGTAATCTATATAAATATACATCTCAGGGTCCTATAAGTCCACCTGGAAATGGTTTTTAATTAACTAATGATGGTACTTGTGATATTGAAATTATACAATTCAAATGTTAAAGAAGCAACTGAAAATAATGATGCTATCAATATATTGTTATTAAAAGAATGTTTCAAACCAAAATTGAGGACACATTGCGAAAGATATGAAGAGTCAAGTACTGACGTTATAACGGGGTAGTCAGATTTTCCTGTAAACTCAGATGTGTGTAGGTGTTGCGTAAGTAAGTAAGGAAAGTTTGGCTCTTGCTCTGTCACTAACAGTTTTATATATTTTAAAGAGTGTTACAACGGTTTTTAGCGTGTCCAAAGTGTTAACTTACTTTGAAACAAACCTTTCATTTTCATACTGTATACACTGCATTCTCTAGATAAGTTAGCCTTTGTCTTCCGCAAACATGTTTCTTTCTTGTGATTTTAGTATGATAAAGACGTAACTTGATATTATTGGGTTAAAGATGTAACTTGAATTTGATATGTGAATTTTATATGTAGTGTTCCGCACTTGGCTAAGGTTTTTTTTTGTGTGAACTTGTTTTTCCTCGTGATGCTAGAGTAGTATAGATCGAACCACTATCTCTGTAGGTCAACTACGTTTCGTCTTCCATTTAATTTACAAACTTTCACAACTTTATGCGACGGACTATTCTCTTAATCGATGAAATTCGGCCAGTTCTAAACGTTCACATTCTTCATAACCAATCTAAAGTAACAACTCTCAAGTTTATTAAGTTTTAAGTTCGTGGCGCCTTCTAGTACAAATAATAGAACGTATGCAGATAGTACTCTAGAATATATTATAAAAACATTTTTTTATATATTTTAATTTTCGTTAAGCCAAACCAAATAATTATTTAAGTATGACAGTTACAAAAGTGAAACATATTAAGAAGATTTATCAACAACCATATCGAGTAACTATTGCTGAAATTAGTCGTATATGTATCATATTTTCATTTTGGCGTCCCCAAATGACTCAAATGTTATATAATTCAAGAAGTTTTTTTCTTTGAACCCAACTGTAATGTATCAAAATAATCTTATAATCGGTTGTCAAGTTATCATTGATAGTACAAATCTTTGTGAAGCACGATAAACGACGACTCGTCCCACTGTTACAGTTCATCCATTTACATTTTATGGAAGTTAGAGCTAAAACGAAACATTATCAAAAATATCTCTCTCTCTCTACGAGTTGCCCTCAAGTGGCACAGCGGTATGTCTGCGGACTGTCAACGCTAAAATCCGGGTTTCGATACCCGTGGTGAGCAGAGCACAGATAGCCCATTGTGTAGCTTTGTGCTTCATTACAAACAAACGCTACGAGTTTCCAATACCATAAATGCAATGATTATGCTAAATATATTGGAAATGTGTGAAATGATAATCTATAAATACGTATATATTTCAGTCAAATATTTTAATCAAAATACATATTTTACCAAAAGAATAAAAATACATCATAAGTGATACATATGCTGAGAAAAAGAAAAACAATCCATAGAGAATTTATCTATACAGTACAGCAATCCAATTTACGAAACAAAATAGAATTGAAACAGTACGGTTCAGATCAGGTTCTGCATTACATTTTTCATAAAGATTGCAATAACAATAAAACAGAGGTCGCTGTAATACTTAAAACATTATTTCATATAATAATCTATATTTCTTTAAATATGTTATTTCTTGTTGTTGTTGTTGATTTCATTTCAACAACTAATGAAGTGAGAAAACATAAATATACATTAATTATTTATGAACTTAAATACTTCGTTATCGAGAAATCTCACTTATAATACAAAACTTACTTTTCCTATGTGCATTGTGACAAAAATACTCTGTTTTCTATCAAATAGCATACAACATTATCTTGCGAAATGTTTAAGAGCGAGGATAAAATGAATGTTGTTTGCAAATCTTTTCACGAACTCTCTCGATAGTTTTACATCTCTAATTGGGTGTTCATTTTAAAATGTGGCAAAAGAGATATTTCTTAGCATCAAGATAACGACTAATCTCATTGTTTAATAATAGTAAAATTACCGAAGCGCCATTTCTTTCAGCAAGTTGACAACTCATCTCGGAATTTAACAGAGATAAAATTTCTTTAAATAACTTACTGCTTATTGGACAACCGCTTTATGGCTTTCTATTTTCCTTTTTCTGATTGAGGTATCTGGTGGTCTCGAAACAAGGCATGAAGTTTATTTTCTTAGATCAAGGTGTGTACTGATATAGTTGCGTGACTTGAGTCTTCTTAAGGTGTGTATTGATCTAGCTGCGTGACGTGAGTCTTCTCAAGGTGTGTACTGATATAGTTGCGTGACTTGAGTCTTCTTAAGGTGTGTATTGATCTAGCTGCGTGACATGAGTCTTCTCAAGGTGTGTATTGATCTAGCTGCGTGACTTGAGTCATCAATACACACCTTAAGAACTAGCTGCGTGACTTGAGTCTTCTTGAGGTGTGTATTGATTTAGCTGCGTGACTTGAGTCTTCTTAAAGTGTGTATTGATCTAGCTGCGTGACTTGAATCTTCTTAAGGTGTGTATTGACCTAGCTGAGTGACTTCAGTCTTCTTAAGGTGTGTATTGGTCTAACTGCGTGACTTGAGTCTTCTTAAAGTATGTATTGATCTAGCTGCGTGACTTGAATCTTCTTAAGGTGTGTATTGACCTAGCTGAGTGACTTCAGTCTTCTTAAGGTGTGTATTGATCTAGCTGCGTGACTTGAGTCTTCTTTTTCTTTATTTCAGTCGATTTGCCCCTTCCTTAATCTAATGACCAGTGATTGGCTATTTTGCAAATTAACTTTACGCCTAACTTGATATTACGTTTTTTGTATGTTGTGGAATGCTCGGATGATGCTACCGTACTCTGTGAAATATTTGATTCAGATAAAATTACTGATGATAAATTTTGAAGTTCAGTCAGTGATATCAGCCCATTCCATGACTAGAATGGATTATGATCACGCTGAACCAAATCCAAGTTACCCAGAATGAACATGTTACGTTAATTATGAAATTAATTATAACACTGAGCTTTTTCCAGATGTTTTGTTTCGTCAGATCGGAGTTCCACAATCCTGCATGATATTTACAACTGATGTTATTACAGTAGACGAGTTAGTGAAACTGCCTAAAAGTCTGTGTTTGAGAGTTAACGTACTTCCGTAAGTTAGCGACGTAGTCGAGCATAACGGTAGACATTGCCTGGTCGATCAAGTACTGTGGAAGCCAACCCTGGAAAACCAAACAAAGTACTTCGCACACAATATAAAACATTGTCGGAACGATATCATCTATAAAATTAATTACACTAAATGCTTGTCTTTCAACAGGTGAGGCTGCTTAAAACCGGCCTTATTATATATATTACACACGTACGCAAAGGAAACAATAGAAGTTTCGGTTTAACTTGAAATACAATCTCGTAAGAAATTATTTTTTGTTTTGATCTTAGACTATAAGCGTGAGTTGGTCGTACAGAACTTACCATGTTTTGGAGGCAACCTAAACACCGATTAGAGAACAGCAGCTAATTTCCCCTCTAAACTACACAAGGTTAGGATTCGATCTGTTGCTTCGAAAAATGAAAGAAACTTCCAAAATACTGATTTTGTTTTTTTTTTTAGATTCGTGCCAAGCTACTCGAGGACTGTCAGTGATAGATATCCCTAATTTTGCATTGATTAGATGGAAGATAGCTAGTCAACAGCCTCAACCACCAACTCTTGGGCTACTCCTGTCTGACCGAACAGTGGACTTTAAAACATCGTCCTTATAGCACTTCCACAGTCCCAAAATGTGAAGATGTGTTTAATTTTGTTTCAGTTATTATTATCATCTTACTTTTTATTATTTTGCGGTCACGGAAAACGAATGTTGGGCCCACATATTCAGGCACGTTAACTACAGTACCACAATTGGCTCTGCTGTTTTGATGTTGATAAGAAGTGTTCCTAAAGCAAGACTTTTTCCTCAAAGCCATTGCACTTTTACCTTGACTTGCACTGTAAAAATGATTTTGAACATGATCTAGGACATTCTGCACAATTAAGTAAAAAAACAATATACGTTTTTTAACTATTTCTTACGACTTTCGTTTTTTAAGGTCTGGTCAACAATATCTATGTCTACTAATCACTGAACGGTCAAAAACAATGAAAGTAGTTACAGCGACTATATTATTCTTATCATTCCTTCTACTTCAGAGTTTCATTGTCCTCTATTAATTGAATTCTAACGTTATTTGAACGAACTCTCTTTCAGATCGCTTTACCTTCAACAGAAATCCCATAATGACTACATCCACAATGTTTGAATTTACTGGAAACATAACACCTTCCAACCTTATCCTTGTAAAGGACACTAGGGTAAACATGACTTTCGGACATTTTCCCAGTGTATATTGCCTAGTTTAGCCCTGAAAACAGGACTTCTCTAAGTAAATTCCTTTACAAAAGGCAATGGTCTTTCACCAAAATCTTGACATAAAACAGGGGAAGATCTCATTTTCAAATTAAGATTTTATTACAAGCTTTATAGCTTTGTTCAAAAGCTATAGTACTAAATTATTATTGAAAGACAGTTTTAGTGCTTTCTGTCATTCATCAGATTTTGTGATAATCAACACAGCCACTAATTTCTGTACGATCGACTCCTTGTTTTAGAGTTAATAAGATACTATAAACAAGAAACACTTCTACTAGAATTCTACCCTACATCTAATCTGAACTAGCTAAATTATAGAATTTAAACAATAAGCAATGTAAAAACCATGAAAAGTGTAGTAATAAAACCAATAACTAACCCTGAGATTGGCATTTGATAACCACTGCATTTGGCATTTGTTGGGGCAGCCTTCTACTGGAGTTAAGATGTAGACGCTAGGCCCTTGTTCACCACTATTCAAAAACAAAAGTTTTTTATCAGAATCGCGGTGAAATAAAATGACACTAAGTTCCATTTAGTTTATTTAAGTATGATTACTGTAGATAACAACAATCTAATGACCACAGTCACTTAACATAAGAATTGTAGAAACTCTTGCAGGAGTAAGAATAGAAGTGTCTTTAAATGGTTACCACAGAGTTTACAGAACCTAAAACGGATTATATTGTTTATGTCTAGATGTACTTCATCCAAAGATATTCTTGCAATTAAAACGAAAGGCTGATCAAAACACTTCAACATTTACAATTAATATCTGTCCACAACTCTTCGAAATAATTTACATGGTATTTAGTAACAAAATGGAAATACATTTGATAAACTAAGCATTTCAGTTTCGAATAGAAACACGCCCTCTTTCAAACATTAGGTTTTTAGTCATCTTAAAATAAACAATATTTACATCTCCATTCCTGATCGATAGGAAACATAAACAGCATGTTTCCCATGCATTAGAACAGCGTTTTACAAAATTTTGTCACACACACGCCCCTGTGTTTTAGTAATTATCTATTATTTTAATTAATAAAAATATATATTAAAATGCTTAATTTGCATTATTGCACTATTGACACTACCATAATCGCTCGCCCCCTGGGGGACGTGCCCCACACTTTGGTAAATGCTGCCTTACAAGTTAAACTATATATATAAATCTTCCCAGCTTTCTTTTGTATCAATTTTTGTATGGAAAGTCATAAAATGCTCTCAAATTGCATTCACATATTTAAAAACATTAGTTGTATAATTTACCATTTATGTGCCTGTTTTAAAAAAGCATCAGTGTTATTATTTCATTAAGTAGTTAACATATTTAAACAAAAAGATAGCAAGTATTTTACATATAAGATAATGTTTATGATGTGATTGGGGAATAGGAGGAGACGTTGATTGTAAAAAGTATAAAAGGCAAGTCTTGAGGTGACTAGGACGTTCTAGTTAAAAAATAAATAGAGCAAGTTCTCAGATTGAGTAGAACAACTTAGCTAGAAAATGAAGAGGAGAAGAGAAAATGTTAGCTGGCGAGGCATGAAATTTTAATTATGTCTTTAAGAGAAAAGAAGACTGTGACTTAAAAAATACAGAGATTTCCAGTGAAATAGGGTTAGAAAATTATCAGTATGGTGAGTCAATGAAAATGTTAAAAAAAATTCTCGAACAAATCAGCACGAATTAATATTTATTTTTTGAAATTCGCACAAAGCTACACGAGGATTATCTCCGATAGCCGTCCCTAATATAGCAGTGTAACACTAGATGGAAAGCCACCACCAACTCTTCTTAGGTTTTACACCCCCCACAACTGAAAGGTCGAGTATGTTTGGTATGACGGGGATTCGAACCCGCGACTCTCAGATTGCGAGTCGAGTGCCCTAATCATCTGGTCATGCCAGGTCTGTAAACATTGAAAGTTAGCTTTTATTTACACTTTTTAACTCGTGTTCTCGGGTTGGAATAAAAATTTCCCATTGTTTCTACCCGAATACATTAAGCCAAGGCTTACCTGGACAGGAATACAGCCAATACTAAATATTCCTGTAAGAAGAGTAGCTTTAACTTCGTTCATTACAAGTGAAAAAATCTTTGACACATTAGATCCTCTGCAATGATTTCATTTATAATCAAAATAATTTAACTGATGTGGATTGTGATGATCGAAAACCTGTCTTGCCAAATACACAATGTATAATGAAGGACATACAACATCGAAAGTTTTCTTTGAGCAAAGGTTTTGCAACACAAATTATATTTCTATTAAAACAATTATAAGAATAATAATTAATAAATTCCGTCCTCCTGTAACTTTGAGCAGTTTTAGGAGAACTGCTATATGTTTCATTACTTTTCATTTACTCTGAATATTTCAAAGATTTGCATTTCCTACCACAATTATGTAAGCCACACTTCACTTCAACGTTTATATTTATCGGAAACAATATATATATCAAAACGTGAATTTTGTTCTTATATATAATTTCAAAACCTAAGGTTTTACAGAAACTAAAGAAGCACGTTTTGTTGTTTTACGATCAGAGAATTTGAATAAATTAACGAGTATGGAAATGTACCACGTTTGAATTAAGATGAAACATAATAGTTCAATAAACAGAAGTTGTGATGCAAAATTAGAGTTTCCTCAAACGACTTTTCTTAATTATTGTTATTTTCTCTTTTTGTTTTCTGTGAAGAATTTAATCATTTACCTTATGCCAATATCTTTTCTGTGAAATTACGAAATCGTTTTGCATTTCCATAAAAATATGTTCAGATGAAAACATTACGATATGCTTTGAAGCTGAAGAATCAACTTTTAATGTAATTATTCGGTGCATAACATTTTGGCTTCTAAGTATATACTGTCAGTCTTCTCATACGGTAGAATTCAAACGCAGATTATACTGGTATTCTATCGTGAATTATAAAACATAAAGAGTTATAAAATAACATAAATCTGGACTGCAAGTTAAAGACAGAAATTCCTAATAGAAGACACAAAATCAGTAAAAAAACGTAATATTACATAAATGTTCTTATTCACCTAACAAAAAAATCGGTGTTTAAGAGAACTAAACAAAGAGTTAAGTAAAACAATCAAATGACTGTTATTTAATGAAAACTGTAATATAAATTATAATAATTCACATTTTTTCAACTTTAAAACTGTCTTTCTCAGGCCTGAAGATGTCAGCAGACCTAACAGCCAAAACGTGAGGCTAAATCAGGATAGTATCTGAAGACGACAGCAGAATTAGCAGCCGAAATGTTGTGAAAGTCGAATCTACGTTAAGTCAGGACAATACCTGAAGATGGCAGCAGATGTAGTAGTGGAAATGTTAAAGACGTATGTAAGTTAAATTAGAACAATACCTGAAGATGGCACCAGACGTAAGAGCCGAAATGGGATTTTGTTTGTTTATTCGAAGTTAAGCATAAAATCAGTCAAAAAATGCAATATTACATAAACGTTCTTATTCACCTAACAAAAAAATGGGTGTTTAAGAGAACTAAACAAAGAGTTAAGTAACACAATCAAATGATTGTTACTTAATGAAAACTGTAATATAAATTACAATACTTTACATTCATTTCAACTTTAATAAACTGTCTTTCTCAGGACAATACCTAAAGACGGCAACATACTTAGCAGCAGAAACGCTGTGAAAGTCGTATGTACGTTAAATCAGGACAATACCTAAAGACGGCAACATACTTAGCAGCAGAAACGCTGTGAAAGTCGAATGTACGTTAAATCAGGACAATACCTAAAGACGGCAACATACTTAGCAGCAGAAACGCTGTGAAAGTCGAATGTACGTTAAATCAGGACAATACCTAAAGACGGCAACAGACTTAGCAGCAGAAATGTTGTGAAAGTTTTATGTACGTTAAATCAGGACAATACGTGAAGATGGCAACAGACTTAGCAGCAGAAATGTTGTGAAAGTCGTATGTACGTTAAATCAGGACAATACCTAAAGACGGCAACAGACTTAGCAGCAGAAATGTTGTGAAAGTCGTATGTACGTTAAATCAGGACAATACCTAAAGACGGCAACAGACTTAGCAGCAGAAATGTTGTGAAAGTCGTATGTACGTTAAATCAGGACAATACCTAAAGACGGCAACAGACTTAGCAGACTTGTTTATAGAAAA
Source organism: Limulus polyphemus (assembly GCF_000517525.1). Taxonomy (NCBI): domain Eukaryota; kingdom Metazoa; phylum Arthropoda; class Merostomata; order Xiphosura; family Limulidae; genus Limulus; species Limulus polyphemus. The sequence continues at coordinate 205,993 of NW_013666580.1, read as the reverse complement.
TATAACTTTAATTTAGACTATCATAGCATCTTACCGCACTCTCGGAGGTTGCTCCGGCATTTCGGGAACAGTTACAGAAACCATTCCATGAATAATACTGTTTCCCCGTCTCTGCCATGTCCTCAGTGTCACGAAGTCTCTGTTAAAGGGAAATGAACTGATTCAGAAAGCAATTTCTCTTCAAAAAAGTTTTATATGTAAGTACTCAGACTTTTATTTTTACTTTAACAATAACATCCTGAAAAATAGGAAATCATAAAATGTATAAATAAAACTGTTGAGCTGAATAACATGAATCATGTTGCCAAACACCGATATTTTGATCGTTACCTATCATTACCCCCCCCCCCCAAACATTGCATGGATTATAAAAATAAACTTTTACATGCAGATCATGTAGAAGTTTTGGAGTACCAACAATATTCCCATGAAACTAAGTAAACTAATTTCGTATGTGTTTTAGTAGAAGTTAAGTTGTAATAGAAAAGGTAAGGCTGGCCCACAAACATAATCACAGTGAAGTTAAAAGCATTAGTATTATATGGACTTTAATACAGTAGTGTAAGCTCTGTTAGGGAGGACAAGTTCTAATTAATCCCGTGAAAAATAGTTGTGCTGACTTCAAGTGGGTTGTAATGGCAGGACGTGAAGTGGGTTAGAGAAGAAAAGGATCTGAACTGCAACACGAAATTCATTGACTATAAACAGATTGTACTGTAACACGAAATTCATTGACTATAAACAGATTGTACTGTAACACGAAATTCATTGACTATAAACAGATTGTACTGTAACACGAAATTCATTGACTATAAACAGATTGTACTGCAACACGAAATTCATTGACTATGAACAGATTATACTGTAACACAAAATACATTGACTATAAACAGATTATACTGCAACACGAAATTCATTAACTATAAACAGATTGTACTGCAACACGAAATTCATTGACTATGAACAGATTATACTGTAACACGAAATACATTGACTATAAACAGATTGTACTGCAACACGAAATTCATTGACTATGAACAGATTATACTGTAACACGAAATACATTGACTATAAACAGATTGTACTGCAACACGAAATTCATTGACTATAAACAGCTTTTAATAATAAAATGGGAAGAGTGTCAGTTAGAAAAGAAAAAACTCGACCTATTACTATAAAAGATGAAAATGACTTCTCATGGATTGTAATGCTAGAATGTGGAGCACTTGAAGAGAAAAATGACCTGATCTCAGCAGCGTAAGTGTCTCAAAGGATCTTGAGACATACTTATTTTTGTTCTCACCTTCTCTACTATAGTATAAGATGCTTTGATTTGACACACGCTGTAATAACAGGGTGTGAAGTATGTGAGAGACAAAAGAGACAAGCATAAAATACTGTTAATTTTACATAAGCTGTAATAATAAAATGCGAATTACGTAGGAGGAATAGTTGGTACTTCCAACTGAACGGCACTTTATTCGACACATAGGCTAAACGACCTAACTTAGGTCTGCTTAAAACTGAGGAAGGGCGACCGGTCAGAAGCACCTTCGTGGCTACTCTTAACCAAACAATGGGTTGGGCTCAGATATAATGTCCATATAATAACTGACAGTGCGAAGTGAGTTCAGCGACATATCGTTGCTTGGACATCGGTCCTTCCGATACGCAGCCTAGCACGCTAATCATTAAGCCCTTGTGTGCGAGAAAATTACACCTGACTAGCTGCTGGTGTTTTCGTGTACACAGTATTTAACAGAATCAAGCTTTATTCTCTGTCGGCTCTTCTAAGGTATAGACTCATATTACTTAAATTCTGTCGAAGAAAATGAAAATTCTGACGAAAATTCATTACCTTTGCAAAAGAGTACTGGCTATATTTAAATCGGTCCTTACAGAGAAGATTCCAAGCCTCACTTACCTTCCAGAGACAAGGCCTTTAGCTCCAGGTGCTGAAACGATGTGTATAATGTCTGTTTGCTCATTTATTCTACGAAGAATCTGAAACAGAAATGTTAATTTTGATGTCTTTAGATAAGGGAATCACGTTATCCTCTAAACTGACATTATCTTTATGGTTAGTACAGAATGGGCGATATTGTTTCGGTAGAGTAGATATTACTTTAAGGACTTTAATGGACTGCAAATACCTCTTAAAAGATGGGGAAGTTTTAGCGTAGTATCCGAAACGACGAATTCTTTTCTTTCAACAAGCAGTTACAGTCCATTAAAGTTCTCAGACATTCTGTAGAAGGGAAACGTTTTTCTACCAATTACAATAAATAAATTATTGATACTTGGAAAACGTGTAGTATCACAAAATTAATTAAAACACAATCAAAAACAGGAACGTATAATCTCGACGCTTTGAAAAGATGGGCCTTCGTTTATCAGCAACAAATGTGAATAAAGAACTAAGATAAGGCTTGTGATCATCAAGGACATCATGAAACTGAAGTGCAAATGTGGTGAAATAATTTGATAAAAAAAACAAAAGATTCAGAGTACGTTTATAAAATTGAAAACTTTGCGACACAACATGGTCGCCATTATAATGTCGTGACGTTCTTCCATTAATATGTCACATCTGATGAAGATGGAAGGCCACCTTCCGCAAGCACTCGAGAGTTATCGGATTTGTTTAATTGTTTATACAGTATCTCAATGACACTCCTAACAACAATGACGTATCAAGAGTAAAGGGATTACTATAAGTAATTGCAATTTGTATTAGAAAATTAAAATTTCATATAACCCTCAGCAGAAACTAAACAATCACACGAACATTCAAACTCGAAACCTGTGTTTGTTTTTAATTTGCTAGGTTATAAATGATAGTTTCGTTAAAATCTAAACAATTTCTAATTATCTTTATTTTTATCACTTGAAGAAATTAAAATATTGTGTAGCATACGATTAAATATATTTAGGAGAAAATTGAAATATATCTTTAAAAAAAACTCCCTTCAAAAGATTCTGTCTCAATAAACTATGTCACGGGAGAGGTTTCAACGGAAAACTGACGATTAATGGTTCATAAACTATCACTTAATTCTTGACTTTATATCTCTCCCAAGGGCCAGGGGTTAGCGATAAGTTTAAGGGCTTATGATGCTAAGATCCTGATTTCAATTCCTTGCGGTGGAAGGAGCTCATTGTAGCCCATTGTGGTACTTCTATTATAAATGTCTTTTTTTAAGAATTTTCATATAAAGCTACACAAAGGTTCTCCCGACAACTTCATGGACTAAAAATGCTGAAATCCGGGATTCGATTTCCCCTGGTGGACAGAGCACTGATAGCCCATTGTGTGTAGATTTGCGGTAAAAAAAAAAAGCAACGAGGACTATCTGCGTCATATTTGTCCCTAACTTCGAACTGACAGATCCGAGGAAAAAAGAGAGCGCCCACCGCCCACTCTTAGGGTAGTCTTGTCTCGCCAAATAATGGGATTTGACCGTCTGTCTTATAGCTCACCTACGACCTAAAAATGTGGGGAGAGGTTTGCGTAAAAAGGTCACGAACCATAAATCCCCGCATTCATAATCTTTGCATGCTAGCCACTAGACAGGGAACTTGAGGTTACCAAAAAAAACCCACTAAACTTGAGATATTATTGGTTTTATTTATTATTCTCATTACATATAAATTACGTTGTTTTATTTTGTTTTGTTTTTTACCTTTGTCTCGGTAACAGTTGGGTTCCACTTCGGTACGTGTTCTACTTTATAGAAAATTTCATTCAGGAAATGTTCGAGAGGCCAATTGACAATACCCTAGACAACGAATGTCAAAAGAAGGTAAGAATTACAATGTAATAACATTAAACATTATAAAGTATAGATTGTCTTTCATTTTAATGCTACGAAAAAATGTTTTAGTAAAAATAAAATGTAATTTTTTACCAAACTATCACAGTTATTTAAAATTAGATTTACTTCATTCAAAAGCACGAGTGAACATTAAATAAACTTCAGCACAATCTTCAATACTACAGTCTTGGTCAAAATGTTTACATACTGTTCTATACTGATGTTATTGTCTACATGCTGTGACGAGGCATGACTCTACACCAAAGTACAGAGAAACTGTTTGAACAAAGCGTCAATCTGTTTCGTAAAAGATTACACCAAAATTTTAAATAAAATAGGTGTGTATGTGTGTTTGACGAACAAATGCTCAAACCAACCATACAGACCAGAATAACAACTCGTACATGTTTGTCCGATCATACGCTACCTTCTCTGTTACAACTCAGGCATTTACTTAATAACTACTCCACTGCCAGAAGTTATAGGACGTCAATTTGTTCGACTTTCCAGAAATGGTATGAATCAAACGGACATCGCCAGAACAGTAGAGAGTCCCCAGTGTACTGTTACCAGATTCCTGAAACGTCATCAGACTACAGGAAACGTTATTTCAGGAAAGTCTACTAGTAGACGCTGAAACAATACTGTCCGAGATGACCGTGTTTTGATCAGGTTAACATGTCAAGGCTGAAAAAAGTCTTACGACAGGAATGACATGAACACATACCAGGGTATCCAGAATGCCAACTTACAGTTAGGACACTGGTGACATGTCATCTTTTCAGATGAGTCCTGTTTTCGGCTTGTTAAAGCTAATGATAGGACTTGTGTGGGAAGACTATCTTTCTCACAGGAGACACACAGGAGGTGGTGCAGTACATGTTTAGGTAGTTATTCATCATGGTAGAAAAAGTGATCTTCATATCCTTCAAGGAAACATCAATGGCGGCTTCTACAGGCATCACATGGAGACGATATTTCCGCCACATCCTAGGACAACGTTTTGTAATAACTTTGTGTTTAAGGATAATAATGCCACTGCCCACAGCGCACATATTACAGGATTATCTCGACCAGGAAGACGTTACAAGACTACCATGGCCAGCAAAGTCTCCAGACTGTTATTCCATTGAGAACTATTGGGCAGAACTGAGCCGGAAAATTGCTAACCACGACCCTAAGCAAGTGACAAGTTGGAATGAAATCACGGTGGATTACATCAATAATATTATCAACAGCATGCCACATGGCCTTGTGGAGGTTATTAAAATACGAGGAGTACCAAACAAATACTGAATGTTAAATATGAACTGATATAAGGTTACAATAATGTATATATTATATTTGTCATTATATATGTTTTGGTAAGGTTTTGTTGTGATAGGTGAAATGCTGAATTACACATTTGTCTATAGGTGTCTGATGAAATTGTTTGTTGTTCTAATAAGTCGTTCATGATGTCCACAGAATCTATCTCATTACACAAATTACATATATAGATGTTTAATATAACATACATTTCTCAGTTTGACAGTGCCAAATGTATTTGTATTCTATCTAACCTATATAAAAGCTAGTGTGTGTCACGTCACGCTAGTTTCTTTTGATTTATCAAAAGAAAAGGAGTTTTAAAAGCCAAAATGCATTTATCCAAATAGAATAGTTCGATTACTGTCTGCCCATTACGATTTTAGCGACGGGGTGCGAGGGGACCGTGAGTGAGAGGGTGCCGTGAAACCTTATAAGGTGTAGTGAGTGTTGATATAATAAGCCTAAAGTAGATATGTAGTGTGGGATCACCTAGCCTAGAGCCAAGTACATAAAATTTATCATGAATTTAAAAATATCAATTCAGTTTTAAACTTAAATCGTTTCTTAATTAAGTCATTTTCTGTTATATCACCAAGATTTTTGATAATAAAAGAAACCACTTTAATCAACAGAGACTCTAAATTAAGAAATCAGCAAATATTTTTCAAGTTTTATTGTCAATACATTTCATTTTATAGTTTCAGTACATAGACTAACCACAATATTAGGTTATATTTTTATATTTATATTTGCTGAGCAACATGACATAAAAGCCATTGTTGGAACGTAGGGTTACCAAAACGCACTAGCATTTCTATATATCAGAGGTTGTTAATCTAACTGATTTTCACCAATAATTATTCTATGAATACGACACGAATTCATTTCATGAATGATCTTAATTTTGATTGGCTCACAATGGAATTTACCTAAGTTTGACTGTGTCGACTGCAATTTTTGCCTCTTTTGTTGGGCAAACTTGATTTCGCTAAATTTATTTCAGTTAGCTATGAAATGTGAGGTTAGGATATACTGTGGGGTGGGGGTGCACGTGGTAGTACTTACTCCATCAATTTTCACGGGCTATAAGCCACACTTAATAATAATGATCTCATTTGTAAGAAAATGAACAAAGATACTGGCCATGACTGTACATCAGCCACTGATTTTATATATTTTGCTTAAATATTTTTAAATAAAATATAGCATCAATTCAATAGTGCAATATATCACAAACGTTGACAGTTTTTACAATGTTTTTGGAGTCCCGTATTGTTTAGCTTGCTGAAATTTCTTAACAGGTTTTCATACTAATATACATATTTTCCATAGTTTCTTTAAACTAATAATGTCCCTTAATCCCTAAATTCTAGAAGTTTATCAACAATAGGCTACAACAAGCCAAATTTACAGGACCTGGCCAAGTAAGTGAGCTTCATAAAGTGTCAGACTTTAATAAAACATCAGCAAAATATTAATAAAATGCTTACACAATATAATAGCTGAGAATTAAAACAGAGAATAGGAATGGTTTCTTGTTAAGTTGAAATAAGGGAAGTCCATATTAAAATATATTTAAAAATAAATATTACCGAAACATTTAGAACAAAATTGATTGTGTTCTCACCATTGTTTTATTAACATTATCACTCAGTAGTAGCTCAACGCACAAGTTAGCCTGAGCTGCTGATAAAGCTCTTCATCCGTCAAATTTTGATTTTAACTCAGAGCGTATTTGTCCAAAAATGTGCTGGTTTATCAGTTTCAAATGTATCTGTAATTACTGCGATAATTGTAGGTTTGTTTCTTTGTTTTCTTTTTTAGCGACCATTGAGGATTATCCATGTATCAATACAAATATCGGATATAGAAGTCTACTCTCTATGGTCTCTGTTATTGGAGAGTAGACTTCTATATCCGATGTTTGTACTGATACATGGATAATCCTCTATAGTCTCTGTTATTAGAGGATTATCCATGTATCAGTACAAACATCGGATATAGAAGTCTACTCTCCAATAACAGAGACCATAGAGGATTATCCATGTACCGGTACAAACATCGGATACAGAAGTCTACTCTCCATAAACAGAGACCATTGAGGATTATCCATGTACTGGTACAAACATCGGATATAGAAGTCTACTCTCCAATAACAGAGACCATTGAGGATTACCCTTGTACCGGTACAAACATCAGATATAGAAGTCTACTCTCCATAAACAGAGACCATTGAGAATTATCCATGTACCGGTACAAACATCGGATATAGAAGTCTACTCTCCAATAACAGAGACCATTGAGGATTACCCTTGTACCGGTACAAACATCAGATATAGAAGTCTACTCTACATAAACAGAGACCATTGAGGATTATCCATGTACCGGTACAAACATCAGATATAGAAGTCTACTCTCTAATAACAGGCCAGAACTATGCCGTTTAGTTTCTGTCATCAAAAAATTCAGAAACCAACCGACCAAAGATGAAGTTTGAAGATAGTCTTGTGCTGCCAATACTAGTTTTACAACATGTCTTTTGACAATATGGTTATGGCAGCCAAAATATATAAAACACACTTCTGAACAAGTGTCTGTCGAGGCAGCAACCAACAGAGGATAGTGACGAACCACAGTCTACTAATGTAAAGATATACACGCTGTCATCGTGTGTCAATAAATATAGACTACACAAACTCAATCAAATAAAGTTACTATTTTCACTTCCCAGCTTCGAAACTTAAGTAGTGAGATAAAGCTCAATTCGGGCTTTCACAAGCTGAAAAACTCTTCAACAAGTTTTATGTGGGTTATGAGACGACTTTTTAAATTACATCCGCTAAATAGTATCTCAGTAAATATTTATATTAACATTTTCACCATCACATGAATGAATATTATTCACAAATAAATATACTTACAATGAATCTAAACACTTTCCCGTATACCGGTACTATACAGCTCTGAACAACATCTTGTCCTTGTGTTTTCTCTTCTTTCCACTTTCCAGACGCCATGATAGTCAATGCTGTATCGACTGCTTCATTTATTAGGTTTTCATATTCATTTTCATTTTCGACTGTCTTCTGTGAAACATATAATACGATAAAAAATATTATTAATAAACCTATAGGAATACTGTTATAAGATTAAAGTGAACTGCCATATTTGTTTCAAACAACTAAAATGTGGAAGTTTTTTGTTTTTTCATGAAGAAAATGTCACTGCTATAAACCATTAGCCACGAAACTGCTCTTGATAGAAGAGTCTTGATCATTTTGTTAATTATTTATTTTTTTAAAGTTAAACGACGTGTAACAAGTCTAGTTTTATGGCGTATGTTATAAATATCTACGTTTCAGTTCCATGTGAAGTCATAGGAACTGTGATCACTTGCCATACAATAGTCTATGAATTTACAAAGTTTTGTAAGGTTCTCTGTCTAAGCCCTGCGTCGAGAATAGATAGAGAAACAAATGTAGCAAGTCTGAAGAAGCTATAATGTGGAAAATCCGTTTAAACTTATAAATATGTTGAATTCAAGCTCTTAATGTATGTTTTTAAGACCGAAGTTATTTTTCTCAAATTTTACCTTTTTATTTGAAGCTATTAATTTTGTACGCAAAGCTACAAATGTGAAATGCCATACAGTCTTCATGTAATGCCTGTGTTATGCAAGAGCGCTGGAACTTGGGGTGCTGCGCACCTGCTTGTTTTATTATCATGTTTTAACACAATATAACAAACGAATACATATATATTCCATCATATAAAGGGTTTACAGTGTTTTAATTGGCTTTCAACACCCTCACTATAAAAAATGTACCGGTGCCGCTGGTGTTATGTTGTTACATTTTCAAGTTTCAATATTATTGTGCTGACCAATACATTCCTTGATAGATGCACTAATATATTATTATAATAGTTTCTGTATCTCCAAACAATAATGTTAAATACGCAAAGACAATAAAGGCTTTACATAACGCTTCCCGATGATTCAGAAACAAGTTTGATGGCTTATAACATTAATACACAGGTTTCGTTACCCGTGGTAAAACAAAGCACAAATGTACCATTTTGTATATTTCTGCTTAACAACAACCAAAAACTATATTACATAACTACAAGCAACGTTATCCTGATGTCGAAAGTATACCCCAGTGAATTAAACACTAAACTTTTCCTTACGTCAACATGGTATTTGAGGGAGTTGAGCATTAAACTTTACCCTTAAATCTAAAGCATATCCGAGTGAAATAAACATTAAACAACTCACTCATATATGCTGTTGATGTAAGGATAATGTTTAATGTTTAATTCATTTGAATATCATGTTGACGTAAGAATAAAGTTTAATGTTTATTTCACTCAGGTATGCTTTAGATTTAAGGATAAAGTTTAATGTTTGTTTCAGTCAGGTATGCTTTAGATTTAAGGATAAAGTTTAATGTTTATTTCAGTCAAGTATGCTTTAGATTTAAGGATAAAGTTAATGTTCATTTCATTCAGGTATGATTTTGATTTAAGAATAAAAGAATATTAAACTTTATCCTTAAATCGAGAGCGTATTTGAGTGAGATGACCATTAAACTTTATCTTTAAATCAAAAACACACTTGAGTAATTTGAACATTAAACTTTCTTCATCCTCAACTGAAGAGGATATCTTAATGAGTTCAACATTAAACTTTATCCTTAACTCAAGTACATATTTGAGTGAGTTGAAAGAGCACTAAACTTTATCATTACGTCAATAGCATATCTGCCCTAAACGTTGACACCTTTAACAAACATAGTAGATAATACACATGTTCTTACTTTCTCTTTCTTCGGCTTCATTTGCTGGTCCTGACTAATGGTATTTATCTTTGATTTATGCCCAGGAAGTTGAAGTAAAGGAGCTGCCAGCTGCAAGAGACCAAGTTTTTGGAAAACCCACTTCATATTTAGTTGTTTGTTTGTTTTTTGTCTCCTTTATAAAATATTAGAATTTATTATATATTTTATAGAATTAATTTAAACAACCCACTGAGTTTTACCTATTTCAAAGTGCTCGTTATGTTTCTTATTATTCTAATTCACTCTGTTCTTTATTAAAGATTATTATGAACAACATAGTGGAAAGTTTATGTTGAAGTGTGTCATTAAGGACAAAACGAAGTATTATATATGTACGAACTTCGTGATAATTTAATAATATCCAATCAAACGTACGTATTTATCTATACAGCAAAAAAACAACAACAACAAAAAATGTGCGTGTGTGTTGAAACGTTCTAACTAACTTAAACAATGTGTGGCACTACGTAAGGATCACAATTAATGTTCTAGTGCTTTATGCGCACGTTACGTATATAAAAAGTAAAAAGAAGAACAATGGGAACATATTATACGTGATATTGTCACCTGCACAAGCACTAATAAATTGATATCACACGATCTTGGATATGGAAAATACTTTCAACACGTCACGTGTAATAAATAACTTGTATAGATACTGGATACGTTAGCTACGAAAACTAGTTGATAAAAGTATTTAGGGTTAGAAGTGAAGGGGCGTCTAGTTAAACACCGGATGATTTAAGCAAACGTGCTATTTTATCACTTTAAAGCTTTACTCTGATAATACAACCTCTACCAAATAAATATAATAATTAATGTTCCCTGTTTTATGTTTCTGCGTATGTTTAGTTGACTGTAAGCACGTGATTAGCTACAAATATCACTTTTTCAATATTTAACCTAATCGTTCTATTTTTATAATAATGAACTTTTTTTAGAAACAATAATTGTACATGTATGTGCATACTGTTCAATTTGAAAAAAGTAAGGAGAGTTATTTCTATATTGTACAGACTATTTAGAAAAAATAGTAGAGAGTTAGACACTGAAATGTGTTATAAATTCACCAATACTTGCCAATATTTGGATATTTATAGTAGAAAATTAAATACTGACATGTGTTATAAATTCACCAATACTCGCCAATATTTGGATATTTCTAGTAGAAAGTTAAATACTGACATGTGTTATACATTCACCAATACTCGCCAATATTTGGATATTT
>NW_013666580.1:179507-194007 GCF_000517525.1 Limulus polyphemus | reverse complement strand
CCAATACTCGACATTATTTGGATATTTATAGTAGAGAGTTAGACACTGACATGTGTTATACATTCACCAATACTCGACATTATTTGGATATTTATAGTAGAGAGTTAGACACTGACATGTGTTATACATTCACCAATACTCGACATTATTTGGATATTTATAGTAGAGAGTTAGACACTGACATGTGTTATACATTCACCAATACTCGCCATTATTTGGATATTTATAGTAGAGAGTTAGACACTGACATGTGTTATACATTCACCAATACTTGTCAATATTTGGATATTTATAGTAGAGAGTTATAGACTGACATGTGTTATACATTCACTAATACTCGCCAATGTTTGGATATTTGTAGCAAGAGTTGCCAAATCTGGATACTTTTTGTGGAGGCACTATAACAGTGAGTAGCGTCCCCTGGATGGGGGAGATCATGCTCCACCAGAAAATTTAGAAACAAAGGTGCACTTTTATGTATTCTGGGGAACTTCAGACATTTATAAGATTGAAATTATGTTTTCTTTTTTCATTTACAGTGGGCTTATATACTTTTAGAATCACAGGCATTTGCTAATATCGTTATACACTTATACTGTAATAATTGAAAAATATATAAAAAATACACTTATTCTGATTAGTGTTCTTTGTTATGTTCGTACGTTGCACTTTTGGCATCTTTCAATACCTGCTTGCTGTGCTTGTATTTGCTGGCTGAGGAATCTGAGTTAAACTTGCAGTTTATAAGGGCACATACTGTGTCATGCCCGAAATAAGTCCTGTTTTTTGTTACGATCTTTCTCATCATTGAAAATGCCCTTTTCATCGTTGCATTGGAATATGGTACAACAAGAAGACAGTATAACAATGTCACACAAAATGAGTAAATATTTACTTCATCCTAGTTGCCACTCTATTCTTTTTATCAAATTATTTAAAAGGTTGATATCGGGAGATCCTAGTCGCTTGTCGGGAAACAGGACTACATACGGGGAAACTTCCGCCGAAATCAAGAAAGTTGACAGGCCTTCAAGTATTATAATTTCACTAATACTCGCCAAAATTCAGCAGAGTAGCTGTAGACTTGATCTAACCACTAGCACCTGTATTCAACAAGGGCAACTAGTACGTGCTGACAGTAGTCGATTATGTGACACCTTACCCAGAAGCCATAGCACTGCCAAAGATAGAGATGGAGAGAGTAGCAGAAGACCTCCTGGAAGTGTTCTGCAGAGTAGGCTTTCCAAAAGAAGTCTTGAGTGAGAGAGGGACCAAGTTTACCTCAGAACTGATGCAAGAGGTATGCAGACTCATCAGCACTATGTAGCTCTTTACCACCCCGTACAACCCCAGGTGTAATGAACTTTGTCTAAAAGACAATGGAATCTCAAAGAGCATGCTGAAGAAAATGTGACAGAAGAGACAACGTGACTAGGACAGGTACCTGCAGGCATTAGTATTTGTTTACCAAGAAGTCCCACGAGCAAATTCAGAATTTTCATCCTTTGAGTTACTGTATGGAAGAACATTATGAGGTTCAATGCAGATATTGAAAAACTGTGAACAGGGGAAGAAAAGTCAGAAGTGAGGAATACATAACAGTGTGTGTTAGATCTCAAAACCCGAATGGAGGGGGCCTATCAACTCGCTTGAAAAAGTTTGTATGCAGCTTAAGGCAGTCAGAAGCACTTCTATGACAAGAAGGCCAAGAATCGACGTTTTAAGGTCGAACAGAAGGTCTTGGTTCTCCTACCCACAGATAAGAACAAACTTACCTTGTAGTGGAAAGGAACTTTTGAAGTACCGGAAGGGGTCAACAGAATAGACTATAAGGCGAAAGTGAATGGAAAGATCAAGATCTAACACTGCCATCTGTTGAAGAGGTACTTTGAGAGGGAAGAAGACGAGTGCAGCTGTTGTGGCACAAATTGAATTTGCAGGTGTTATAGACACCTATCTGGAAGATGGTGACTTTGTCATAGAAGATGAAGAACTATTTGGGCCTAAGACCAGTGGATGGAGATGAGACATACAAAGACATCAACATCAGTGAAGAACTGACTGGTAAGCAGAATAAAGAGCTACACAATCTACCAGAAAAGTACACATATGATATTCACCGATAAACCAGGCAAGAAAAACCTTGTGCAACCCAAGATCGAGACCACGACCAGGTATCCAGTCAAGATGAAGCTCTACCAGATGCCTTATGCAATGAGAGACCTGATCAAGCAAGAAGTCAGTTAATGTAAGAAGCCAGAATCACTGAGCCTTCGAATTCACCCTACTGTTCACCTATGGTAATCGTGAAGAAAATGGACGGCTCAAACCACTTCTGCATAGATTTCTGGAAGCTGGACCTAATGACGAAGTTCGATTCTGAACTTATGGGCAACCAATAGGCTATCTTTGCAAAACTAGATGGGACTACAAGATCGATCTTAGTAAAAGTTATTGGTAGATCCAAATGGAGACAGGATCTAAAGAGAAGACAGCCTTTGTGACACCAGATGGATGTTACCAGTGTTAGAGGATGTCACATGACTGACCTGACCTAGAAAAGAAACCCAAAAAGGTGAAGTAGGAATAACCACAGTAGATGGCATTTCAAAAGTGGAAGAACGTGTTAGGAAGTTCACCAATTCCTAGAATGCCAGACTTCAACAAAATGTTCAGTGTTCTGGCCAATGCATCAGACATTGGAATTGAAGCAGTACTTCTGTAGAAAGATGTAGATGGACTGTTTCCCGTAATTTACACGAGTAAGTAGCTGTTGAGTAGTGAGAAGAACTATTCTGTGATTGAATGAGAATGTCTGGCTCTCATATTTGCTATCCAGAAATTCCAAAACTACTTCTATGGGAAGGAGTTCATGATCCAGATGGACCATCAACCCCTTGCACACATCAAGAGATACAAAATCGACAGTGCAGGGATCATGCGGGGCGCTGTACCTCCAGAACTACCATTTCTGCACTGAGGCCATCAAGGGGACTGCAAATGTTGTTGCAAACTGTATGAGTAGGCTTTGTGCATGAACTGAAAACAGTCTTTGTATATAGCATACAAAATATTGAAATATTTTTCATCAAGAGGGGGTTATTATTATATATACACGACTGTTTCCGTTTAAGTTTAATGTAAGTGTTATGCTTTATATAGTTGACATAATGTGAGTGTTAAATTTAGTTATGTTTAGAAGCAATAGTTTATTGCAGGTTTGTTTATGTAACTGTTTACAAATCATATGCTGTGTAGTTCATTATGTATGAATTGGTGATTTATATATTATTATGGCATGTTACTAGAACCTTCTGAGTTTTTCTCGTTATTTTAATTGAGCATTGTCACATCATAATATCTTGTAGCGTGTGTAACGTTCTAGACCTCTATTCGGGTATAAATACGCGTCAGAATATTAGTTTGATAGATAGATCTACACTGCATAATTGTGAGTTTATCCATAAAGAGCGTATAACGGCGATTTTAAAGTGAAATTATCACAGACTGTATTGTAATAACAGAGAAGAGAATAATAATTTGTCTTTTCAATTGTGTTCTAAAGTATCTGAACCAGCCCGTGTGGAGTTTGACGAAAAAGAGACAGTTACTTAAAGCTCTGGATACAACTGTGATAACCAACTGTGTAACGAACATATCTATATATATACATTTGACTTGTTTAATACATTAATACAAGTGGACTGTGTACTATTTGTTTATTGTTGAAATTTATCGCGAACAAGTCACAGACACCGACTGTAAAGAATCTGGCCCATACAAAACCTGAAAGGAGTCTCCAAATTTGTTTTAATGTAATATACTCATCCCTCTATTTGAAAATTAGGTGAAAATTAAACTTCATTTTAATAATTTGCTGAAGACAGAAACACTGATCTGAATACGATGGTCTTTAATGCCTTGGGCCTCGCACTCGACTCGCAATCTGCGGGTCGCGGGTTTGAATCCCTATCTTACCAAATATAATCGCCCTTTCAGCCGTGAGGGCATTAAAATGTGATGGTCAATCCCACTATTCTTTGGTAAAAGAGTAGTTCACCAAAAATGCTCGCCCTTTCAGCTGTGAAGGCATTATAATGTGACAGAGTAGCCCAAGAATTGGCGGTAGGCAGTGATGAGTTGCTACCTTCCCTATAGTCTTTCACTGCTAAATTAGGGACTGCTAGTGCAGATAGCCCTCGCGTAGACTTGTGTGAAATTCAAAACAAACTAAAACCAATCAATGCCTTGATGTGAATGATAAAGTTTTTATATACACAAGTACATGTATACTTTATCTTTTCTTTGGTTAACTAATACTGTACTGCTAGGTTATACAGTATTAAGGATAAAAACTGTTTCAGCTAACATAAAGTGAATGCCTTCTATTTCTAGAAGCTTTGTGTTATATAAGATTCTTTCTTTCCTTTTATGAAGTTATTAAAGATGCTGCCAATTCACTATATTTTGTCAAATAGTTTAGGGCTAGGTGAGCAGAATGAGTATACATTTATTTGTCGTTCTATTCCTATTGTATCTGTGGATAAGTAGACAGGCTTCTCCTTATTATTACATGCTAGGTTGGTTTTCTAGGAAGGCTAGTAATGACTCATTGTAGTCAATAGTAAACTGGGCTGGCCATAGGGATGAGGATCTATAAAATTCTTGGTTCATTACATCCTGGGTTGGTTTTATAGGAACTTTAGGAAAGATTCATTGTGGACAATAGTAAGCTGGGCTGGTCATTGGGATGAGGATCTACAAAATTCTTGGTACATCTACAATCTACTGTACAGTCAAGCTTTTAATCATGAGATGGTAAAAAAATAGACTTTGGAAACAATTAAAACTTTTAAAAAAAATGTTTGTTTTAACGTATTGTTGTAGGATGTTCTATCATTGGGTGGAGTATTATGAATTATTTGTTTAAAATAATACGAAGTCACGTCCGCTTTTCGAAAGCAAACTAATTCATGTTTTCAATAACGTTCTACATTGTGAACTGGAAAGCTTCCTTTAAAGATATACAATAGCTTTCCTTCAGCCTAATTTACATATCATTGTCTGTTATGGCATCTATGAATTGGTTACATGCCAATAATCCAAGATTTCATGAGGAGCATCCAGGAAGGACAACTAGTTAAGCCTTTCAAAAATTCTGTAAGTTCACTTAAGGTCTCTCCTTTCCTCCGTATTCTGCTCCTGAAAGTTACTTTGGAAACTTTCTTCTGGTGTTTCAGTCTGAAACTTTTGGATAACGCTGCTACCAATGCTTGTTGGTTTTTATAGCTCTCAGCTGGAAGGCTGCTTATAGCTTTCATGGTACCTTTCCATCATAGTCCATTGTTTTCTCGACTGACAATATTGTTAAACTGGCCAGCTAAATTTTGTAACAAGATTATGTAATAATATAGCTGGAGTAGTCTAAGAAGGTCTTGAAGTCACACGTGACACTGTAGTAGTAGTGACAAGTGTAAGACCAAATAGTTTCCCCTATTCCATATTTTACAGTGAATGGTGTTTTAGGTTGGAAATCTTGAGTGGATACAGAAAGAGGTTTTGATATTCGCATTTCCCAATCTATTTTCAAATTGTTTTATTCTGTCATTAGCGTTACTGATCTTGCTGTTATAATCTCTCTGTATTTCATAGATGTCCTTGTGTACTTCTTCAATTTATAGCAGAAAACAGTTAATCTGCTATGAACTGATTAATTCTCTCTTGTTGATGTTTTTATTTCACTACGTTCGAGAAGCCACAGACCTACACTATCATAAAACTTCTAGAACTTACATAATGACTACATAACGTAAAAATTTCCTCTAGCCAACAAAACATAAAAATATTGAAACATAGCCTAAAACAGTATCAAGATAAGTCTAATTTTCCAACGTGCATCAGGAAAGTAAAAGAAAAAAAAAAGGAAAGTACTAGGAAAGTAAATATTAAAACTATAAAGTATCAACATTTATTTACTCGTTCACTTTTATATTTATGTGCAGCACTAATTTTTACAAGGGTCTGAATTTTATCATTAGACCTCGTAGAACTATTGAAATGGTAAAAATGTAATTGTTTTCCTTTTTTTGTTTGATATCAAGAAATTCGTATATAATGATTTGTCCCGTTAACAAAGGATTAATAATAGACACATGTATGTTTCTAAGTAAAGTATTTTGCAAAAATAAAACTTCTAAGACTAGTATGAATCTTTAAAAACAATACATGAGAAATACTACTTGAGATTAGACCAAATAAAAATAGGCGTAATTATGCAGATAAAATCATGTTTTAGTAAGATTCGTATAGACAGTCTAGAATGGTTAGTTCGACACATCAGTTCGATATACTATTAGAATTCTTAAATTAATTCATGAGTGATATCAGAAGAGGGGTTTGAAAAACCCTTTTGGTAAACAGTAAAAAAAAAAAAGAATAACCTGTTTCTTTGTTTGAAAACAGAGCTACATCGGGCTATCTGCTGTGTTCACCGCATGAATCTAACTCCGGTTTATACCGCTGTCCCACCGAACATGGTAGCTTCGTATTGTTGATTTCATAGCCTGCAACTGCCAACGATATATTGTTAGATGTTTTGTACACAACATTTCGAACAACTTTCTGCTCACTGGAATGAAAGATTACACTACACAAAATGGAAAAGTTATTTAATGCAACTGAGCACTAACATTGATAAACATCTTATTACAGTTATACGTGTTTCAGTCATTTCAAGATCGAGAAACCGATGAAACCGAATAACAACACAAACCAAAAGAAAAGCACTGTTTATCTGGATATCAGATAAATAAATAAAATACAAGTTTCATATTTACATAATTAAAAATTTATTAAAGCCGTCAATGGTTTCCACTTAAAAACACCACATCCTATATGTTTTGACGCCTTCTACGTCATCTTGGTGAAATGTAAAAGAAGTAGCATTACTACGAAAGTTATACAAGTATTTTTAAGTGGAAGACGTTGACGACTTTAATAAACATTTAATTATGCAAATATGAAACGTTGCATTTTAATTATTTATCTAATTTTTAAACATTACACAAACGCTGATCATTCGTACTTTTGTATTTAGATATGCAATCATAGAGGTTGGTCTTAGTATCCTCGGTCCTAACAGATGTAGCATCATTCTTGGTCTGAATAACTACTGCTGTTTTGTTAAGCATGCACTCATCCATGTTCTTACAGGTGGCTGGTACAATTTATCTCCATTATTATTTCAAAGGTTAGGTCAGTTTGATGACAACTGAAAGACTATTGCTTAAACTTTAGAACTGAACCACTTAGAAGGTCCCAAATATACCGAATATCTGGGTTCAAGGTTGGCGATTCAAGGACGTCGATATTGCTCATTTAAAACGAGGAAGGTCAGATGTGTTTTGTTCAAAGTGTATTATCATACTAGAACAACAAGAACGGTCTGCTGATCAAAAGAAAAACAAAAGAACTTCTATGACCTGTTGAACGTGTTTATTAAAAATCTCGGTGTTCTTGAGCATGTAGACGAGAAAACTCTTCATAAATGAGTTCCACATCACATACACAGAATATAGAGCACCCCGGAATAGCTCATAACACAATCACAGTTGAATCGTTCACTTGCCTGCACCCAAACCCAATATTCTTTTGAAAATATATAAAGCCACTTTCACTATTCCACAAAATTTTCTTTCAACTGTCAAGACACTAGTACTGAAATACTTTATACAAGTATTATTTACGTATTTCAAACCTTCCGAAGTACCTGTTACATGAACCTCAGATATGGTATTTTTTCACACGTACTTCATTGTGAACAAAAATAATATTACAGTTTCCATTGCTTTTTCCACAACATTAACAAGTTTGTGTTCGTTATGCTGCTCGGCTACACAATAGTCATGGATATTATGTTGTAGTTAAACCTTGAGATGTATTAAATCTAATTATATTCCCATTTCAGTGTTGATAAATTCTGTCTCTAAGGGTTCTCCTCAATTTTGTCAGATTTTTTTAACAGTATCTAAAGTTGAAGAGAATTTGATTTTTTCTCATTTATTTTTTGTTAAGCGTAAATGTAGACTTCATTTAAACTTTTGGCATTTTTATATAAACAAGGTTTTGAATTTTGTACACCATAACCTAATAAATTGTGCTTTATTCTAGCATTTCAAACTCTAACTGAATAAGAAATTATGTATTTCATAATAGTAGGTCAGCTGTACGTTTACGATAGTATGCGATTTGCTTTATATCCAAACACTAATTGCTGAGACGATTGTTGGATTCGGATTTCAGGTTTGTAAGGGTGTAAACTTACCGTTTACCCACCAGGTGACAAGAATGATCGCGGTTCGACAGAGTGCATTATGTAGTTTGAACTGAAACAAACAATAATAACAATTGATCAATTTTTTGATAAAGATTGGACATTCACATTTACCCACATCAACTTAAACTGAGCCCAACTTAATATTCAGTTTGTACAAATACTTTCACGAAGTGTACTGGGGTCTATATACAATCAAACGTTTTTAAAGTTCTATGAGAGCCGACCGTTCTCTACATGTTGCGAGTTTATATTTAAATTATTATAAAAGTAAATTGTTAATCACTATATTTGCTCCCTTAAGTATCGAATACACTATGATGAACTTTGATCTGATTTCTATTACAACACTGGTGTTTCATTGTTTATTAATATCATTTATGTAATAGCTTTTTAAACAGAATAGACCACCACTGATAGTGCTACAATTTATTATTGGAACTCTGGTAAAATATTAAATTTCGTACGTTTGTGGCTTTTTAATTATTTTATCTCATTAGCTCTTTTTATTCACTCTCCAGTAATGTACCTCACTAGTTGATTGAAAAAGAGTTCACGTGTAATATTACATCTCAAGCGAAATGACAATGCTTACATTTTTTGATCATTCTGTTCAATATGTCACAATACTATGTTAACACCGAAATTAAGGTCTGCGATTAAGATATTCGAAAAGTTCATAAATCTTTTTTATCATCGATATCAATTATCGAAAGGTTTTTTTCAATCTTTTTTTTTTGGACAAAGTTACAACTCAGTTAATAATAATTGCATTTTATCCTTAAAATTATTTGATCAGATGGTGTTATCCACCCATTGAAAGCATCACAGTTCTCCAATATATCCATGTACAAGGAGCTCAAACATTCGGTTACTGAGGTGACAGTGTCTCCACTTATACCGAGAGCTTGAGGTATATACCGCTATTCGGTGTTCTGTAGCCACAGTAGCCCAAACAGCCCTTTGTGCCGCTTTGCGTTTAAACAAAACACGCATAAATACCCATAGTAAACAGCGTAGTGTTGTTATGAGCAACAATTTGATATCTAAATTCCGAATGGAAAATTTTATGGTTTACTCAATCTAATTTGTTGATTGAAATAAGTCCTAATAATGTATTGAGGTTACATTTGTTGAGTGAAATAAGTCCTTATGGTGTATTTAGTCTTCATTTGGTGAGTGAAATAAATCCTTATGGTATGTATATTCAGTCTTCATTTGGTGAGTGAAATAAGTCCTTATGGTGTATTCAGTCTTCATTTGGTGAGTGAAATAAGTCCTTATGGAGTATTCAGCCATCATTTGGTGAGTGAAATAAGTCAATTCAAAACATAGCTGAAAGAGCATTTGTTCTGTGTGTTTCTGTTAGAGCAAAACCACATTGAGCTATCCGCCGTGGGGAATCGAAACCCATATTTTAGCGTTTTAACTCCATAAACTTACCGCTGTTCCAGAGGTACGCTAAAAAGAGTAGCTAAACAGTTTGTTTAACAAAACATACCCAGTATTCGTTATTTTTAAATATAAACAGGAGAATTTTACATGCGATGAAGAAGTTACATAAACGATATAATTTCACTTGTGTCAGTAACACTTTTAATTCTGACCTATGTGGGTAACATCCTATATCAAAAGTTAATGATAATTGTTTATATTAGGTAACCAGAGCATGTTTTTTGTAAGTATAACAGATCTTAGAATTCTCTCTCGCACGCCTAAACCGAAAAGACCACTGATTCAGCACAAAAGCATAACTCCTGTAGAACGCTGTTGTCGATGTCGAATGTATTATTTAATAATAAAAGAACACAATATCGTGTTTAGCAATTGGTGAAAAAAACCACGGTAAACAGAACGAACTGTCAGAAGTCTGATATCAGAGAAACTAGTTTCAACGCATTCGTGCGTCCTCTTCAGTCTCACGTTGTCTTCTGGAAGGGGAAACTAGTGGTTGACCAGTTTTTTTTTCTACCAGAAGACAAAGTGAGACTGAAGAGGGCTCACGAATGCGTCGAAACTAGTTTCTCTGATATCAGGCTTCTGACAGTTCGTTCCGTTTACTGTTTTTTTTTCTTTTCACTAGTCTCATTTCTTTTCATTTTGAGAATTTGACTTTCATTGTAACGAAGCGTTAATATACTCCCTATCAAAGATATTTCTGGCATACGGGGCCCGTGCCCCGATTCTAGTTGACTGTGCTCAGAATCCCCAGTTGGCGTCTTGAAAAATGAGAATAGTAAACCGTGATCGATATCATACCGAAACGCCGAAAATTCCCGCGCCTATGGGCCACAGCTCCGAATCTTTTAAGCACCTTGCGGCGCCTCTGTTCTCTATCACCGCAAAAATTAGCTCCAGAAAAATATCCTCTTTACATTATAGCAAAGTTTAAACATCCCTGTATGTGTATATGTCCCCAAATGACTGCTGAAATATACGCAATGAAAATTATTGTTGAAGATTATTTTTGTTTGTTGTTGTTTTTTCAAAGATGTTATTTTCAACTTCTGGTTTTATTCTCTTACATATCAATAAAAAGAGAAGTGGACTAAAGTCAGGCATAGAGTTATTGTATTCATAGTGTAAAGCTACCCAATGGGCTAACTGTACTCTGTCCACCGCAGGAATCGAAACCCGATTTTTTGCGTTATAGTCCATAGACTTACCGCTGACCCAATCCCCAGGTTGAACAGCGGTAAGATTACGAACTTACAGAGTTAAAATCTGGGGTTAGATCCACCGTGGAGAACACGGCAGATATCCACTGTGACTTTGCTCTAAAACATAGAAACAAATACTGTTGACCCACTAGTGGACAAAACGTAGAGTGCTTTCACCTTCCAAATAAGCGAACAAACATCATATTTCTGCCATGGGCATACATCATGCAGCTACCTGTTGTACTTGAGTGAAATAGCTCATTCGTTTAGTTTACAATCAGTAATTGGTGATGAAGGGCTATGGGCCTGAAAATTTTTGAATAATTTAAGCTTTTTCATTTTTTATTATTATTTTGTTTTGTCTTATTAAAACATATTTTCTACTCCTTCTAAGCTTTCGTTTAGAATGCAAAAATACTTGGCAAAAACAATCATATATTTTGAACTTTTGTTCAAGGTAAAGATAAGATATTTGGTGCACTCGAACTTAATGTGTTTGGTAAAAAGTACAATCCGAGTACAGACGAACTAATCTGGCACAAGTCCCTTATTGTTCTACGTACAAAAGCTGTCAATCCTTGGCGTATATCATGTGCCACTTGAACTTTACTTCTCTCGAGCTTCCTGTGGCACGTGGTTCGAAAAATACTGGAAGGAACGTAAAACAGATGATAATACTGTAGATTACAAATAATCACCTTAATTTATAAACACAATAGAGCAGATATACTAAGACTCACGCGCGAAAAGTGAGAGTCTCGCATTAGATCCAGTAATGGCCGTTTATTCGTAAAGTTCCTGGATTACCAAGGTAATTCATGACAACTGCTGTCTCAAAAGGTACCAATGTGCCCCGTTTTGTTTTTAGATGGACATACGTATCCCTTTGATTAAATGGCTTCACGCCTTCGGTACTAGTGACGCACATACAACTATATACACATCTCACTCTACCCTTCCTGACCCTTGGCTTCACTGACAGTTGAATTGACAAGCGATTACGTCACAACGGGGGTATTAATGGAAACGAATGTTTCAGTTGCAATCCAAAAGGATTTTGATTCTGGTTATTTGGATCTTTGCGTAATGCTACACAAAGGCTATCTGCGCTAGCTGTCCCTAATTTAGCAGTAATAGACTAGAGGGACCACCCACCGCCAACTCTTGGGCTACTCTTTTACCAACGAATAATGGAATTGATTGTCACATTACAGCGTCCCCACAGCTGAAAGGGCAAGTATGTTCGGTGACGGGGTTGCTAACCCACGACCCGCAGATTGCGAATCGAGCCCCATATCCACCAGGCCCTGCTAGGCTCCAAAATGTAACAATTAGTTGATACTCTTCTTGTTTTGTGTTCATGACAGTCAAAAGGATTGTATAGAATTATGGACAAAACAATTTATAAATGGATAGTTTTGAGGGTATTTTTGAGCTTATTTGATAATCATCGTATTAATTTATATTAGATACAGACTAGAATAAAAAACTATAACGTTGACGTTGTTTGTTATTAAGCACAAAGCTAAACAAAGGGCTATCCGTGATCTGCCCACCACGGGTATCAAAAACCGATTTCTAGCTTTATAAGCCGCAGACATGCCGCTATGCGCTGGAAGTCAAAACTATAACAGTAGAACCTCTCCGCATTCATATGTGTGTGTGTGATTTTTCTTACAATTCAGATAATAATAAAAAATGTTTTATTTCAACCAAGGTTTCGCCACTCAGGCTTCATTGCGAAACGTTGGTTGAAATAAAAGGTTTTTGTTAATGTTACCGGGAGTGTAAAGGTTGTTTTCTTCTAATTTTCCTGTCAAAATTTCTAAATCACTCCAGTACAAATTCTGACAAATAGCAAAATATTCTGTTCAGAATTGCTTTTGAAAAAAAATGCTAGTCATGTTCTGTTCTTTCGTTTATCAAATTCCAAAACATATATATACATTTCTATTAATCAAAATCTACCCATTTTCTCACTTCTTAATATCATGACACAACTATCCCCAACATTTTTTTTTTCCATATCTGTCAGCAAAGTTTGCAAAATAATACATATGCGAAATTGGACTAATTATAACTAATGTCTGTAATAAGTTATTTTTATTATCAGGTCCCCAAGTGGATCAGCGGTAAGACTGCTGACTAACAATACTGAAATCCAGGGTTCGATTTCCCGCGGCGAACAGAGCGCAGTTAGTCTATTGTGTAGTTTTGCGCTAAAACTGACAATAACCATCTATTACCAGATGAACAACCACCAAGATCAATGTTTATCTATTCTTTAAATCGATCATTTCAGACTTTGGACGGAAGTTGGCTTTGTGGAAAGCTCTAGGTTTGGGAGCTGGCGGCCCAGGTTCGAATCCGTACGATACCACAAAATATTACCCATATTGCGATATGAATGACAGTCAATCCCTTACCGTGAACGATTGCTGTTGAAGTGCTGCTGACTGCCTGTCTTCCATCCAGTCAGCAGTTCAAAATTAGGAACGACGGCTAATAGCCTTATAGCAGCTTTGCTATGAATACAAAAGTTCCTTTTCAAACTTAGAAGAAAAAAGACATTAACCACTTTCCCATAAAATAATCAGTGAATTACATTTTAATTTAATTTAATAATACTCTTACTGTTTACTTATGAATTATTGCTCAAATTATTTGGCGTTGTTTGTTTATTTGCGAATAGCTATATCTAATTTTGAATTAAAAGACTAAAGGGGAAAGACAGTCCATCACTAGCACTATTTGCTGACCCTCGGGATACTCTTGTCTGAGGGAATAGTAGATTGTAAATATTACTCGTACAGTCCACCCATAGTTTGAAATTGCGAAACGCGTTTTCGAAGAACAGGACACGAATCAAAACCCTTGGATTCACATTCCTAGTTTGTTAACACCTAGGCCACGCTTAATGTTATAAAACATATCATAAGATACAGTTTATTACCTTTGTTTTAGCATTGAAAAGTGTGATAATAACCACACGTGAGTTTGAATTTCGTTCAACCAACATGAAACGATACTTCTCTTGAAAATTTTCCGTTTCAAACATTTTTGTTTTTATTGCGTGCTTCAAAATAAATCTGGCAATGGGAAAAATCTATATATTTGTAACAGTCAAATTTCTGCTTGTATCTCCTGAACCGTTAATCGTAGAAAAAAACTAATATAAAAACGCTTATTTTTCAAGAGTACATTACATGGAAATTATTATTTTTTGCAATTCCTAAAATTTCATATCGATATCAACATCGATCAGTCAGTCTTCGTATGTGCTGAACGGTCAGTCTCAGAAGAAAAAAATACTTAAGAACAAAAATGTTTCTTTTTTGTGAGGGAATTTCACGAAAAAACGGAACTTCCTCAACTGACTAACTGAAAAAAAAAAGTTTCGAAGATAGGATTGTTTGTTTGTTTGTTTTGAATTTCGCGCAAAGCTACACGAGGGCTATCTGCACTAGCCGTCCCTAATTTAGCAGTGTAAGACTAGAGGGAAGGCAGC
>NW_013666580.1:174628-178625 GCF_000517525.1 Limulus polyphemus | reverse complement strand
GCTGGTCATCACCACCTACCGCCAACTCTTTTACCAACGAATAGTGGGATTGACCGTCACATTATAATGCCCCCACGGCTGAAAGGGGCGAGCCTATTGGGTGGGACGGGAATTCGAACCCGCGACCCTCAGATTGCGAGTCGAGTGCCCTAAACACCTAGCCATGCCGGGCCTTCGAAGATAGGAACATGCACAGAAAAAATGCACAGAGACGAACGAGTTTCAGTATATATTTGTTGTTATTCGGTTTATATATATTAATTTTTTTCATGTTATCATATAAATGCATGCTTTTATTGTACCGTCGAATAAGTTGATTTGAATTGAATATCTCCCCTTTGACACTTCTTATAGAACGACAATTGTCAAAAAGCGCTCACATCGATAGCGGTCTTAACTTGCGCTCATATAACAAATGGTTAGTAGGCAGTTTACGGTTGTATTATATTGTATATACACTATGATCCAAGGTTCACTGTACATTTCTCATTAATCACTAGGAAATTTACCGTTGAATTGTTTTGAACGAGCATCTGTTAGTTATCTATAATATAAACTTACTAGGGAAACTTTTTAATTTGTGAATACAATTAGGTGTAATGTTAATTCTATTGGCTGTTTTTACTTCATTTTTCGGCTTTCTTTTAACTATTAAAGTGATATTCCGGAAGAGCAAATTATTAATGATAGTCACAATAATGAACACGTTTACTACACAGACAATGAAGGCCATTCAGTTACTGATGATATGAACATTAAAATGATATGATATATTTTGAGATACCTGGTTAATAATAGTCTTGTTAATCAGTCTGATAGTAGTACTTAAGTACCGTTTTCAAGATATAGTTACGGAAACGTGCTGTTTTGCCATCTAGTGGCAATTAAGTTAAACTGAAAGTTGATTTCTTTGCGTGATTCTTTATTTTGTCATCACAAAAGGTAACTTTTCACTCTTACCAATTTAAGCTAATTTAAGTTTGCACTAACATATATAAAGATAACATTATATAAGTGCATTATACGACTTCCTTAGTGTCTAATGCTGCCAATTTAGTCCAACCGAACATGCCAATTTCTTTGTACTATTTTATGTAAATCGTTCTAATTAAACCACTCCACATTTCTTGATTTGCCAGAATAAAACTTAAAAACACTTACAGCACTCTTTGCCAGTAGCATTTTAGGATAATGTAAAATAACTTAAATACTTAAACCAGTTTTACAATAAATTATGTTCAACTTGTGTTCAGTATGGCATTGTTTGTTTTTTGAATTTCGCGCAAAGCTACACGAGGGCTATCTGTGCTGGCCGTCCCTAATTTAGCAGTGTAAGACTAGAGAGAAAGCCACTAATCATTACCACCCACCACCAACTCTTGAGCTGCTACTTTACCAACGAATAGTTGGATTGACCGTCACATTATAACGCCCCCGCGGCTGAAAGAGCGAGCATGTTTGGTGGGACGGGGATTCGAACCCGCGACCCTCAGATTGCGAGTCGAGTGCCCTAACCACCTGGCCATGTCGGGCCCAGTATGGCATATTCATAAACATCAATATGCGTTGGTTCAATCCCAAAGTTATATAATATACTACGGTAAGTTAAGACTTTAATGTTAAGTTGTTGTTTATGTCTGGATACGTATTTGTGAATATATTCTGTTCGTTTTTGGGAGCTATACGCTAGTATTTCTCATAAAACTAGGTTTCATCTGAATTTATATCTACAAATTAAAAAGTCCTATATCATTTTTATTTATTTTTTTAATATAGATAAATTCTTCTAACATGTTTACTCGTGTACGTTGAATAAAAAGCTTCACAAATTTAATTTTTTACGATGAGATTAATATTTAAAAAACGTGTCTGCTTGCTGGTTGTGCAATAGCTGCCACCACGGCCTTATTTTGGTGCTAATTCTGCCCGCCCGAGATTGATATAACACCGCATCGTTAAGAAAAGCGACATCAGGCTATCTATTGTGTCCACCGAGAGAAATCGAACCCCTGATTATAGCGTTATAAATCTGTAGACTTACCACTGACCCACCAGGGGTCTCACATCGGTAAGACAACCGTACATAAACTTTGTGTGGTCCTTTCTAGACATTACGTGGCATGATCAAGTTTCTAATTTTCTCCAGAAAAAAGAAAAACTTTGTTTACCCTTAAAAAAAAGTTAAAATAAGTCCCTCTTTGTGAAAGTGATCGGGTTCACCTTTTATAATTTATTTCGATTTATGTAAAATTAAAATGGTTGGTCGATGTGTAGTTATGAAGTGTGCGTAGTGGCTAAATGCAACGACTTCATTATTTTCCAAAGGATTCGACACTGGAATCAGTGCCAACAAAACCAAAGAACTTTGTTTATTCAGATAATTCAGTAACGTGTTGTTTCCATTTTAGAGAAAGTTTAACACTCGTGATCTTATGACGTAACATAAATCAATTAAACTTCTATAATTGTACCCTAATGAAGAACCAGCCATTCAAACCTGCACTAGTAGTACTACCGCTACTTGTACAAGATATAATACGGCTGTTATCAACGGTTCCACGAAACGTTAAAAACAAGACAACCATACTGAACATTTTATTACATATATGGTCTAGCCAGTGGCGTCGGTAAGTTTGTTTGTTTGAAGTTAAGCACAAAGCAACACAATGGGCGCTCTGCCCACCACGGGTATCGAAACCTGGATGCTAGCGTTGTAAGTCCGCAGACATTCCACTGTGCCACTGGGGGGGGGGGGAGGCGTCGGTAAGACTAGACAAGTAGTATCCCAACAAATCTTCTCCAAAATACAATTATAAGTGAAATGTTGGGATATCATTTGATTAAGAGTTGTTTTGGATGAAATAATTAAAACGAAATGAACGTGAAAGTGAATAAAATCCCCGCCCGTGCAGTGACAAGTTGTCAACAGACGGAAACGCATACTTAAAACAATTTTCAAAAATACGTTGTTAATGGTTTCATTTGACAAGTTGTCAACAGACGGAAACGCTTACTTAAAACAATTTTCAAAAATACGTTGTTAATGGTTTCATTTGACAAGTTGTCAACAGAGGGAAACGATTAGTTAAACAATTTTCAAGAATACGTTGTTAATGGTTTCATTTGACAAGTTGTCAACAGACGGAAACGATTAGTTAAACAATTTTCAAGAATACGTTGTTAATGGTTTCATTTGACAAGTTGTCAACAGACGGAAACGATTAGTTAAACAATTTTGAAGAATACGTTAATGGTTTCATTTGACAAGTTGTCAACAGACGGAAACGATTAGTTAAAACAATTTTGAAGAATACGTTGTTAATGGTTTCATTTGACAAGTTGTCAACAGACGGGCAGTGGCGTAGCAAGAGGGGTCAAGGGAGCAGTCGACCCCAGGCGCAGGTGTGAAGGGGCGCAAAATTTCCCTCTGGCCTATAATGCCTATTAATTAATAATTATGCTCTCCCCTAGGATATAACGCAACTGCCCTACATTAAGTAAATACGACACAGTGTTACGTTATTTGTGTTATTTTTACGTTTGCAGTTTTAACTTTTAAAAGCCGCCCACTGAAATACAGTGAGACCGAATTGACGTACAAAAGTAAATTACACTATTCCATCATTGATATGTAGATCAAATACAAGTCCTAGAGTACAACATTCAAGTAAGTGCATGTTCAACAAAAAGATAATACGAGATTGATGTAACATATTAACTGGTGTGCAAGATTGGCAATATATGCAACAGGCAAGGCCTAGATCTAGTAAACACTAGCCCACCGTGACCCGTTGGGTCAACCACTATTCAGAGGTTAAGAAGAATTCAAGCTAATTTCAATATTACACCGAAATGAAGGTTTATTTTGAGATAATTTAATTAAAATTTTCAATCCATTTGTGTTATTCATAATTCAAGAAAAGATATTTGATCGGGAGTAAAAGGAAAGACCATTTCATTTTTCTAAAAAAGTGAAGTAAGAAGTTTCGTAAAGAGT
>NW_013666580.1:167868-173714 GCF_000517525.1 Limulus polyphemus | reverse complement strand
GCATTGCAGATTTTGTTAACAATTGGGATTACTATTGCTAGTTGTGAAAGGTCCTTCAGCAAGCTGGAATTAATTTTTACATACTTAAGAACCTCAGTGACTCAGGAACGACTTAGTAACATGGCAATATTAAGTATTGAAAAAGACGTACTTACTACCTTAAATCTTGATAATTTAATTGATGCATTTGCAGCAGCAAAAGCATGAAAGGTTCACATAATGTAACCATGAATACCAGAATGCTTCCTGTACAAGATCTAGTTAAGTATATGTACAGTTTTGTAAAGTAATAAAATTTGTTATTTATAAACTTCAGTAGTATTTTATCAATCTGTTTTATAATCCATGTACACCACAAATGACTGGCTTCTCATAGAAAAAAACTAGGGATATAACAGAAATTTATTCTGCATGCTTGAAAGATTACTCTAGCTATGTGACTTTGAACAATACTGGATGACATAAATATCAGAATGGTTTACAAATTATGTATGTACACCTAGTAGGCTATACTTCATTAGTTCCAGGTTTACAGTTGTGATATCGTGCGATGTTATATTGTAACTTTATTCTAGGCCTGTGTAAGGCGGTAATTAATTCTTTATGTTATTGTCATCAAGTGGGTAATGAGTCACAAAAATAATCAAAACATATGAGAGGCG
Organism: Limulus polyphemus; assembly: GCF_000517525.1. Lineage (NCBI taxonomy): Eukaryota > Metazoa > Arthropoda > Merostomata > Xiphosura > Limulidae > Limulus > Limulus polyphemus. The sequence continues at coordinate 173,052 of NW_013666580.1, read as the reverse complement.
GGGCACCAAAAGTGTCTTTGCCCCCGGGTGTTGAGAACCCTTGCTACGCCACTGCAGACGGGAATGCTTAGTTAATCAATTTTCAAGAATACGTTGTTAATGGTTTCATTAAAAAAACTTGCCCCTTCCATCTCCAGCCCCTATGGGTCTAGCAGCAGAAAAAAATTCCCCTTTCAGAGCAACTTTCATTACTGAATGGCAGTTCATCACCAAAATTATCACTCACGTGCATCCTGAAATAATACTAAAATGAAAATTATTAATGTAACATTACAACTTACAGTGATTTGTATTGAAAACCATTGCCTACTGAGCAGAAATGGCGATTCTCTTACTAGTGATGAGGTCAGAATTACGCATGTGCTCCCATAGTTAAAAGAAATGTTTTTCCGTGATCAAACTGCAAGTTGATGAAAATTAAAACACCTCCTAAATAGTCACAGATACACATCAGTATAATCCTAGATGTTTTGGTTATTCAATTACGAAAATTATACTGCAACTGATTACAGGAAGTTTACGTGAAAAGCTAGAGTTATACTAGTTTTAAGGCTGTTGAATTTATAATACTGTTTTTTTTTACTATTTTTTGAAGTACATTAATTTCATTATTATCATGGGATCTGGCATGGAAATATGGAGAGCATTATATAAAATTTAACACACCTGTTTTTAGGATTAACAAATTTATTTTATACGTTGTTAGGAAGCAACTACATTAAATTATATAATTCACAAACAGTGTGGAAAGAAAAAAAACAGGATAAATTGAGTAAAAATACAGTAATGTTAATATTACATACTACCCTTAACGAATAAAACAAGTATCTCAAGACGTTCCTGCTGCTTGTTGTGCTGCAAGTGTAGCTTGTAACTTAGCTTCCATAGTTTCTATGACAACTGGTAAGAAAAGTAAAATCAAAACAATTTAGAAAGATGAATTATATGACAAAGTTTAGATATGAAGTAAAAATTAGGATACTAAGAATATTTTGATATATTAACATTATGAGTATCTAACAAAGTAAATATGATGTTTAAATAAAAGTTTTAATGTGATAATAACAATTCCAGCACATGGATACAATTCATACTAGAAAAACAAAAAAGTTGTATACAATAAATTTTTATTACCATAAACAGCTTTCACATACAGTTACCGAAACTGAAAACTACTAATAAATCAATATGAAGCCTAATCCTATCAATCCATTTATCGTTACCAAGTAATATCGGTTTCAGAAAATTCCACCCCTCATCAATAACCCTGGTAAAGTGCAAATTGAAAGAATATAATTAGGCTTTTGATAATAAATATAATTTATAAAAACTTCACTAAAAATCTGATGAATATTTATTAGAAACAAGGAAACACTTCATTCTTATTTTGTGCTATAACTATAGCGACGATTCTCTTAAAGAACTTGGGTTAACAATTCACAAACATTTTACCTTGTTAACATTTATTTGCAGAGTTTTCAAAATGCTTCTTTCATCTCCCAAAGTGTACTATACTTAATATTTTATAATCATTTCTAAATCCATATTTGTAATAATTTAACAATTTTAAGATCTTATCTTCTAAACACTTCAAATTAATTACATATACTGAAAAGCTGTACAAATAATTCACGTTATACAATATTTTTGAACTGAAGCTCCTTTATTCGTATCTCATGTTATCTTTCTGAACCGGTATGGTGCTATAACAATATAAGTTTGTTTTTTAGTTACAAGTGAAATAAAAGCCAACCATTTCCGATTCTGATCATTATTTTGTTTCAGATGTTTTGTAAACAGGTTTTTAATCCTCAAGTCCGTTCCATATTAATGTAACCAATGATCTTAAAATGCAGAAATTGAACTTATATTTTCTTTACCTCACCATGGAGCACCACCACCCGGCGTGCATTGACGTGTAAAATCCTGTGCATGCCACAAGTCTTGAACAAAGCTCTCACTCCTACACGTGTACCAGCCCATGATGTAATCATCACTAGATTGTACCCCTTTACTAACACGAAGTCGACACATTCTTTACTGCACAGTAATCCTCATAAGCACTAGCAAGTGAACACAGGCTCATTCTTGACAAGAAAAACTAAATGCACTGGGTGGGAAATGATGCAGAGGTAAGAATTTATCTGAAATACATTTTCAGATAAGGAAATTGTTAACTTCAAGTTCAAAAGTACTACTCACCTCTCCGCACCACAAACAGTTATAATCCTACACTGAAGATGGTGGAGGGGCCAGTATAGAAAAATTACAAAGATGAGCCCTTTTCTGAGCATCAAATGGGAAAGCTGTTAAGAGTGATATCCACTAAGTGGAGGGTAGCCTAATGGGGCAGCACTCAGTGGGAGGCCACATCCATATCAAGCAGGGAATACTCTTTGCCCAACAGAGGTGGTAGAGCAAGAGATATTGTCATAAATATCTACTGCTGGGTGCTTATGGGTCACTAAGGTTGGCAGAATGGCATATTGTTACACCGTCCATCATAGCACAGGCAGACAGCTGAGCATGAGTATGTGGTGTAGAGCTATAAGTGAGGCCATTCCATATTGAGATACTCTCCACAAAAACCTGGTGCAGGCAAACCCAAAACCCATCCGATTAGACATAACCAATGGGAATGACTTGGTTCATAACTATCAGGCAACTCTCCAGCCCTACTTCCCAAATGAGGGATGTGTCCACTTGGTCTCATACTAGTGGGACTGTACTGCCTAATGAGGAATTTTTTATATCAACTTCACAGTGATACAGGACTGGAGAAGCAAGGTTTTTCCCATATTCCACTAGAAGAAATGGGGTGGGATTTAAGTAGGGTGACACTGGAGAGGGGTGTGAACAACTGTCATCAAACACAATCATTTGAAATTATGCCTGTGAACGATTTATCATTATACATTTATTTTAACATTGATGTTTGTTTAGATTAAATGTATATTTAAAAACATACATAGCTTATGCTGTTAAGTATGTATTGTAAAACTACCGCCTATTCTCCAAACTTGTAGAAGATTCTCGAGAGTAAGAATGGATGATTGTCCTACTGACAATACCTCGGTGTGTGACAATTATGGACATGAGGGATCTGATTCACCTTGTGAAGTTCCATTTATTAAAAGTAAACTGATTGCAGAGCAACAAAAGGATTCGCAGATCTATTCACTATTTAAATTTGCACTCCCAAAAGATGAGCTGGAGAAAGTTCCAAATGGTTATTTTGTCAAAAATGGTGTCCTTAGGAGAAAATGGAGACCACCAGATGTGTCAGCTTCAGAGGACTGGGCCATTGTTTATCAAATTGTTGTTCCCAAAGCATATTCTTCTGAAATATTAAAAGTTGCCCATGAACTCCCCTAGGGAGGTCATTTGGGTGTCAACAAAACATGTGACAAAATTATGAGACATTTCTTTTGGCCAAAAATTAGGCAAGACATTTCTCAGTTTTGCAAAACTTGTCATACATTTCAGTTGGTTGAAAAACCTAACCAGAAAATTCCTGTTGCTCCTCTGAAACCTATCTCAGCATTTGAAGAACCCTTCAATTGTGCGATTGTGTTGGGCCTTCACCAAAAACTCGATCGAGGAATCAGTATTTGTTAACTATCATATGCACATCCACTCGATTCCCTGAAGTTATCCCTTTGAGAAACATTTCAGCCCAAAACATTTCTAAGGCTTTGATCAATTTCTTTACTTTTGTTGGCTTACCCAAAGAAATTCAATCTGAGCAAGGATCAATTTTATGTCAGGGTTGTTTTAACAAGTTGTTTATCAGCTCGGTGCTAAACAGATCAAATCTAGTGAGTATCATCCAGATTCGCAAGGTGCTCTTGAGAGATTCCATTCTACCTTGAAAAATATGATATGGACTTAATGTTTCAATAACAAGAAGGATTGGGATGAAGGAGTTAATCTATTTATATTTGCTGTTCGTGAGTCAGTTCAGGAGTCATTTGAGTTGGTGTTTGGCCATTCAGTGCATGGCCCTTTGAAGATGCTGAAGGAACAATGGTTGGAAGATGATACAAAAGAAATGCACTTATTGGATTACGTTTCCAAGTTTCAGTCCAGAGTCTTATGTGCTTATGAATTGGCTCGAGAAAATTTGAAGTCATTCCAAATTAAAATGAAAAATGTTTATGACCATAAGGCTGATGAGCACAAGTTCCATCCTGGTTACATGGTCTTGGTATTGTTACCCACTATGGGACATCCACTCAAAGCTAGGCATCAAGGTTGTTCGGAAAGTTAATGATACAGACTATGTTATAAAAACACCTGATTGTCGAAAGGCTACCCAGCTGTATCATATTAATATGCTGAAGCCCTATCACATACAAGATGCATCCAAAAATATTTTAACCCTTGAGTGTTCTCCTGATACTAATGACAGTTGCTTTGACTCAAACACCCGTAAATTTGAAAATACTGGAGACGAATGCAACATCAAACTGAGTAATTCTGACATTCTGGCCAATCTTGATTTAAGACTCTATCACTTGCCTCCTGAAGAGAAAAATCAACTTGCTAGTTTATTGACTAATTACAAATGTATATTTCCAGACGTTCCCAATCAAACCAACATCACTGTTCATGATGTAAATATAGGTGACACTTCTCTTGTGAAACAACATCCCTATCATGTGAATCCAATCAAGGGGGATAAAATGCGTACAGAAATATCTTACATGCTGGAAAATGGCATTATAGAGCCAGTACAATTTAATGCCTTTTGGGATGAAAAATTCTCAAGTAACTTTTCAGCGAATGATGAATCAATGCCTCAACAATCTGTCAGATGTTGGAATTTATGTTGATGATATTGTGATTTCCAGTGACACATGGGAAGAACATTTATGTGTATTATGTGATGTTTTTGAGAGGCTTAAGAAAGCCAATCTCACTATAAATTTGGCAAAAAGTGACTTCTGTAAAGCCAGAGTTATTTACTTTGGTCATGATCAAGTTTCTCCAATTCAAGCCAAAGTTGATTGTATTGTGAATTATCCAACTCCTACCAACAAGAAAAGTTTGATGAGATTTTTGGGAATGGCTTGTTATTACAGGAAGTTTTGTAAAAATTTTGCTGACATCACTGTACCATTAATAAACCTTTTGACAAAAAATCAAAAATTCAAGTGGTCTGAAACATGTCAATCTGCTTTT
>NW_013666580.1:154617-167363 GCF_000517525.1 Limulus polyphemus | reverse complement strand
CAATCTGCTTTTGAAAAGTTCAAATCTTTTTTGTGTACTTACCCTGTATTAATGGCACCTGACTTTGATGAGCCTTTCATATTAGCTGTTGATGCCAGTGATTGTGGTGCTAGTGCTATTCTATTACAATCAGATGACAAAGGTATTGAACACCCTGTTTGTTGTTTTTCTAAAACGTTTAATTGTCACTGAAAGAATTATTTTACTGTAGAAAAAGAAACATTGGCTCTAGTGTTAGCTTTATAACATCTCAATGTGTATGTATCTGCATCACAACAACCTATTGTCATTTACACTGATCATTGACATTTTTAAACCAAATGAAGGGCAGAAACAGAAGACTATTATATTGGGGTTTATCATTACAAGAGTATGATTTGAAGATAATCCATGTCAAAGGGGTTGATAACACTTGTGCTGATGCACTCTCACGTGCTATGTAATTTTATGATCATAAGATTATTTGTATTAATTGTGTTGCATACTGTCATGAATATTGAAGTTTTGTAATCCTTAGAATAATGTATTATATATAATGTATTGTTGTCAATGTATATGTATTATATATATACAATATCTTAGTTAAAAATTGTCTAACACCAATTTTTAATTCTCTAAGGAGGGAGTTGTGATGGATTTGTTATTATATATTTATTTTAATATCAACATTTGTTTAGATTAAGTTTATATTTACAAACATGCATAGCTTATAGTGTTAAATATGTATTGCGAAATTCCTGCCTATTCTCTAAAATTGTAGAAGATTCTCAAGTGTAAGAATCAACAATATATGTATATACGCAAATGCTTAATGTAGCTCTGTACTGTTATGTAATCTGATTTTTCTAGAAACTCTACACATGCCTATAAATATAATCAATGCAATGTGGCAAAAAAAACAGTATTTATTATTAGTTTGCAATAGTTGGTGTGCTATAAACTTCAAAAACTATAACTGTGACTGTTATAATGCTTATCAATCATAAAACTTCAGATATTTGACCAGGAGCACTTACAAAGTTCGAACATTACAAATCATTTAACTTCAGTGGATTCTCATCGGACATTAGTATTTTTATGGAAATATTATATAAATTTATCATGCAAAACTCGGAATGCGTGGCTGGTGAATAACAAAGGACAAAGCTAGCTAGCTCTCCGTTAAGTGAATTTACCTACATCAACTCATAATTAACTCGCTCATCGTGAACCCCCAATAAGATATCAAAGAAGTTCCAGACTAGAAAGAAGACTTTATATTGCTCATGAGTTTGTTAAACTTTTGTTTGTAAATCCTTGTTTGTAATAACTATTATTGTAAATTGTATTGTTGTGTGTATATTAAAATGTATTTGTGTTAAAAAAAAAGAAAACTGTGTGTATCAATCTTGTTGGCAAATATCATAAACTGACTATTGGCTTTCACTTAACTGCTAAATCCAAAGTACAATTTAACTACTAAATTTAACTCAATTTCAGACCATTTGAAATTCTAATACGTAACAGGCCCCACACTGAAAGACAGTGCAATGGGTTACTGTGACTAAAGACAGCAGGTGCAAGACATGTGTGAGGGCAGGCACACACAAAGTAATGTTTTGTTGTTGTTTTTTCAAAAGTGAAGAATGGCCTGGAATATATATCTATATACATGTATAAATAGACAAGGTCAAAACAGTCTTGCTGAAAACCTCATATCAACAGCAGGTACTGAGAAGAGTAGAATGGGCTTAACACTTTCTATATTCCTCTCCCTGCTCAATGCTAATTCTGGGTAAGTATTCCCTGTGAGGCAAAAGCAGCCACTCAGTGGTTTACATAATATAAATATATATTGTTTGAATATGATAGTTGTGAGATCAGAAAAAAAGAAAGGATAAAAATAAACTCACCATCATGGTCACTGCAAACATAGAATGGTGATTGGAGCAAGATGATAAAGTCAGGGTAAGTAAAACCTCACTGTGGTTTAAGTAACGTGGGTCATCCACATTCCCACCTGCAAGATCTCATATACGGGATAGTGATGAGCTGTAGTCTAGAATTGGATACCAAACACATGAAAGTGAGATGTGGAAGAGCCACTAGGGACTGAACTTTGAAGACATGATAGACCAACAAATAAACCAGGAAAATAGAGACTTAGGCAGTAAGAAACAACAGAGGAGGTGTCTGAATGGATTGTGATAAGACGACCTGATAGATGAGACAAAAGATGGAAAGCCTACAGAATATTATCATCAGATAGAGAACACACAGACAGGGAAACTTCACCTCTGAATACCACATGCCAGATATAGATCAGGTATCCAGTACTGCTACCCACTAGAAAAGAGGCAGTGAAAAGTTTTGATCAAAGGATTGGTTGTCGTCAACCCAACACAAAGTGCCATCTGTGCTACACCCACCATGGATATGAAAATCCATATATGTATACAGGAGCCTTGGAGGGCTCCAAACAGACACAAGTCTGGGTAAGGTAAGGTGAGGTAGGAGGATGTCCAGAATCATGTGGGATCAAATGAGTCACAACGACTGTCAGAGATTAAAAGAAGATACCTGCAATGAGAGGCTAGAAACCACAGAAGGGGACACATCCACTAGGAATGAGAGACTCAAAAAAGAAAAGGTACATAGTAAATGTGGAAAACTTTCTTAAATTGGCAACTTCACAACTTATCACAAAAATTCTAAGGTAAAAGGAATGGTTGATGCTAAAAATTTATATTAACTTTGGTTATGTTATAAACTTACTTTCCCTGAGTGTAACTTTATCTTGTGCCAACTTCTGGACTTTGGTTATTTGATCACCAACAAATTTATTCTTCCTCTTAAAATAATCACTTGCTGCTGAAATATCCTGGTGAAAAATAATACTAATAAAAATCTGTACACACACTTTAATCAGGACTTAGAACAAACAAAGAGAAATGTGACACATGTACTATTTTCCTTTCTTCAGCTTTTCTTTAAGCTTAATGTTTTAATATTTATTTTTTCCAGTAAGAGTATAGATTCAAAAGGTAAATGCTTCGTTTTTGAATTTTTAGTACTTATCCTATAGAACTTTTACTTTAGTTATTAAAAAATTTGTCTGAAGGTCTAACTTTTGTTTTACTTAATATCTAATAAATATCTTGAGAAACAAAATAACTACAATATTTGTAAAAGTTTACGTACAATTTTTTTCTCGTGCTGTTTATGATTTAATCAGATGTATTGCTTTTCTTGTATTTCATTTATTTATCTATATTTAATTTCTTATTATACAGATATAGATTAGAAAACACACTTCTTAGTGGTTAATATAATATATATATATTATACTACTTCACAACTAGCAATTAAACTACTTATTGATACCTAGGTTTTGGCTTTCATTAGGGTATTTCAATATTTATGTAATCTCAAGGACAGTACATTAAAAAAATATAGAACAAAAGAAGTGAATATAAATGACATACTAAAAACATTAGCCAAATAATACTTGAATTAGTAAGCATTAAAAATAAAAGAATGTCTGTTCTTATTAATATATCATTGACAAAACTAAATTAAAAGCATGTAATAACACAAAAATCTTAGTTTAAACACAACATTACCTAAGAAAAATCATTATTTAATCACTGCATAAAATCAAATAAGATGTAATTATCTTTTCCAACCTCAAAATAGTCTATACTTTTATGTTACAACCACAATAAACACAGTATGTATGTTAGCAACAAATATTTATATTTATACAATGAACTATAGCATGTTTATTAAGTAGCAGTTTCACTATTATAAGAAATTTACAAACATTTTTTCACAAAAATCATTATTCTTTTTAATCTAAGATTTGCTAAAATTTCTATAGGCCATTTTTTTAACATCAGAATTCATGAATTTTTTCGCTCAAATGCAGTTCTTACAAAGTGGAATTTTATAAAACAATTAAATATATACATTTTAACTGCAATTGTTTGCTCTTACATGTTCTCACCCATACAGACTTCCAAAAACAGAGAACATATCAGCAACATCTGCAGTACAGAAATATTTCTTGTATCCAATGCATGCTTATCACACCTGCTTACCAGGAAACATGAAGAATGCCAGTTTTGTGAAAAACTGTATAGATATTCCTCTATTAAAAGATACAGAAATAACAGATTATAAGAGTCCTATAAAGAAGCCTGTAGTTATGGAAGTCATAATAATAAAAGATACACAAACCAAACAATATTCACTACTGAAGAAGTCTGTTATACATGTTTTCCTTTTTTACTTCAAATTGCAATCTTGATGGATCACTACAAACTAATATAGTCCTTTTCCACAAAACCAAAAAAGGACCATTAAAATGTAGCAAAAAATTAAAAACTCAAGGTTTATTTCAACACAATACAGAAGAGCTATGTCTAAAGCTTTATGAGTAACAGAAGACAGCAGAAGACACATGTAAGTTTATTATAAATTTCAGTAAGGCATGGTTGCACTTATGTATCACAAGGTAATTCACTAATGTCCTCAAAGAGTAAATACAAAGTGAAAAATAAGCTTTTTTAGAGCTTCCACTTGAGACTCAATAAACCAGAGGTTGAAACCCTCAACACACCACCTTGAAATTCCTGTTTAAAGTTGGGTGAAAATGGTAGTTGATTCAAAACATAGTCATGGAAACATAAATCCAAAACACAAGAATTCAGGTAATAAGAGAGAAGTTTAAGGTTGAAGACAGGTAAAACCAAGATATCTTCAACAATGCTGATTTACTACTTCAATAAGTAGCCAAGTAGTAGTAGTAAATCTGGCGCATGAATCATATGGTGCAATGCCTAAGATGATCAGGAATAGCCAATGAAATACTGAAGAATTCAAGATTATTTGATACTTTATACCATTATAAAGAGCAAGAAACATTGTGGTCCAAAAACAGTTTATCCCTGACCATCTCCAGAGATACATGCAAGAATTTTATTACATTTTGAAGTAGACATCTGAATCAACAAATACAGCCCAAGAAGTCAGTTACTGCAAATGGCAAAGAGGTTTGCTGGGAAGGGTGCATGAAGGGTGATGGGAGGATTGTGAAGCCTTCTTAAAGAAAGTGTTTTAAAAATTAATGCATTCTGATGCAATCTAGAGAAATTTCTGACAAAAGTTTACCATTCACATTAATGAAATAATTCTAGTTTTATAAATATTTTGCTTTATCACTCAAAGATATATAATAATAAAATAAATGCATATACACAACTTAAATATGCATAGTTGTTTATTACTATTTCCAAAATTTTATTTGTATAATTCCAATGACCACATGATCAGTTTTAATTCCTGTCAAAATCTTGTAATTTTCAAAATATTGCAAAAATATTTCAACAATACTGTTTCTCAACAACAGTTTTATAAATGCATCTTACTTAACATGTCTATAATTAGAACTTTAGTGTGTTTCATCTCCTCAATGACTCTTTTCCTAGCCTAAGTTTTTCTCATTGTATTTTTATTTCTTGTCAACACAGAAATATATATATACACATGACACCCTATTACTACATCTTAATTACAATTTTATTTATCTTTCATATTATACATTATTTATAATTCTATTTTAGCTGAGTCTCTGCACTTGTATTAATTTTTATTGGTTTGATTTGTTGGAATTTTGTGCAAAGCTACATGAGGCCTATCTACACTAGCCATCCCTAATTTAGCAGTGAAACACTAGAGGGAAGGCAGCTAGTCATCACCACCCACAGCAAACTCTTGGGCTACTCTTTTACCAATGAATAGTGGGATTAACCATCACTTTATAACATCCCCATGCTGAAAGATGAAGCATGTTTGGTGGGACAAGGATTCGAACTTGTGACCCTCAGATTGCGAGTTGAGCACCCTAACCACCTAGCCATGCCAGGCCTTTTTTTTTTGAGAGAAAATATTTAGTTCTAAGAGTCACTTCCCCAATTGGAAATTTCTTGTTTTAAAAACACAAAATCACATTGAATAGACATTCTCTGGTGCTATAACTACTATAAGTCTACTTTCTGAAAAATAAGAGACTAATGATAAAACAAAACACAAACGTAACAACAGGAAGCATTTATTAAATGTTTTGGAATCGTCATAATTCCATCATCAGTAATCTAAAGGTACAAAAGAAACAAATAATATTTATAATTACAAATAGAGCCTACAAACTTACTTCATCCTTTTTAGCTCTTCACAAAGAAATTACTTCCATACAAAACATTATCTTTCAAAATGGCTACCTTAGGCATTTCTCGGAGAAAATAACTTCCTCATTAATTTGTTTGTCAAACTACCTAAGATACATACTGTACTCAAACTTCCCTTATACAACTGTTTACCATATCTTGGGAGACAGAGCTCCCTTATCATGAAACAGTTTAAAAAGTTATGTAACACTTATTATCCCCAAATTGGCCTGAAAGTTATTATGAAACTTAATTTTAGACTAAAAACTTTTTTCTGCCACAAAGATTGTTTGCCAACTGTCCATTGTTCACATCTTGTCTACTTATACATGTGCGGAGATTCTAAAGCCTCCTATATTGGTGAAACCAAACATCACCTTGAAGAATGAGCATGTCAACGCATGGGCATATCTATAAAAACTGGAAGAAAGGTTACAAACCCTTCCAACTCCATTATCTATCAGCACAACACAGAAACAGGACATCCTATTTCTCTCTCAAACTTTAAAATTATTTCAACAGCCAAACATGATATCGAATTTCTTATAAAAGAAACATTATACATAACAACTCTTCTTCTGTCCCTAAATAACACACAGTCTTCACTGGATTTAAACCTATTTTAACTATTTCACTTGTGCCTCAGTTTTCATTTTCTCATATTATATTTGTATACTGAATTGTTTATTTCTTATGTGTATATTTCTGTTGTAATTATAAATACTTTTTGTTTGTTTTGTATCTCCAGATTACTGATGATGGAATTATGATTCCAAAATGTTTAATAAATATTTCCTGTTATTACATTCGTGTTTTATCATTAAGACACGTTTTCCAAGAAATAAGTCGATTACTAACAAAATCTAACAATAAAAAATTAAATTCTCAAAAGTACGAGCATGGGGTAGTGTGAAAATGTTTATCCTGATATGAATGATACTAACCACAGAAACATATGTAACATTTTTGTTTAACAAAGGTACAAGCTATTCATTTTCTCCTAAAAAAGATACAAAAGTCCCATATCTCTGCATTAACGTAATCTATTACATTCCATAAATTATCAGAGCCACAAAATTTAAAAAGCATAAGTACTGGAAAAAAGGGAGCAAACCTTAAGAACCAAGACTTCAATTATGAGTTGATGGCTGAGAAAATGTGTTGAAGACCTTAAGCAACAAAGGAAACTGAGAAGTGAGCACAGGTATGACATTATAGCAGAATCTGTGCCCAAACTAGGCCTCAAACTCTTAAAATGTAAGTTGGGTAACAGACTGGTCATTAATGATGGGTTGAGATCAAACCTCCTCTCACTCGAGAGCTGAAATACTAACTTGAAGGTAGTCACAAGGCTCAACTCCTATAGTAATAATATTGGCCATGCGAGTCTTGGAAGATGGCATCAAAACTTCTAACACAAAGAAATTAATGACTTGATATAAAAAAGATTTAAATTAAACTGAAAATTATAAAGCAAACAATACCAAGCAAATATGCCACAAACTCAAAGTCCTAAATAAAATAAACACTTTTAACAACACAATGAGAGAATACTATCTACAAAGAGTACTCAGGGGTGTAAGAATACTCTCAAGAACCATAAAAACTTGTCTTTTAACTGACATTATACAATGTAATACAAGTAATGAGACTGTATTTAAAACAAATTTGGGCTGTCTGTTTTTATAGATGCACAAAGTATGTTTAGCTAGTCCTGAAGCATGGGGAAATGGGCCTTTAGCAAATTTTAACTAGTTTACTAGCACTGAGTTGTAAGAAAGATAACTTATCTCAGTCAACTTGTTTTTCACTTCTCTACATATAGAATTGTCATTAAACCTAGTAGTAATCTTCCACTAATCAGATCTTCTATAATAATTTCCTTCTCTGTAGTCATTGATATATATTAAAGCAAAACCTAAGTGTCATACTCACATACAGCTATACTAACAGATTTAGTACTGCATTGATAGCACTGTCCTTTTCAGATAACCTTATCTAGCCTCCCATTATTTGTTTAGCCTTAAGATTATTGCTTTTAATTTTAATTCAAACCTCTTCATTCCTCATCCAGCTGCTTTCAACAATGACAGTTATTTACATGTAGGTTATTGTTCAATAAGATAATATAATTTATGCTTACACATGCATTTCAATTACTATTTATTTCAAGAACTCGTGTAGTAAGTATGCAGTTTTACCTTTTCAACATAGTAGCCTGTCCCCACGTCACACAACACCTTGTCAACATCACTGAAGTGACCCAAAACATACATCTACTGTACAGTTAAGGCATATTGCAGATTTTCATTCTCTGTCTCAGTGGTTTCCAAACTTTTTTCACTAACAGCACCCTAACCCACTTACCTTGATTTGTGTGATAACCCTGCTGCCACATGTTTTTGTATGTTCTTAATTATACTTCATTTGGTGTAACTCTTACGACACCACTAGCAACTTACCATGATACACAATTTGGAAACCACTGTGTTATCTTCTCACAGAAAATACACAACAACATCCAGAAAGATACAATTAAAATGATGTCTTTTCATTAATAGTTCCAAAAGTATAGTATTTTTAACAAGAATGCACAGTTGACATCAATTTTTCTGTAGACATAGATTTATTAACTTTAGAAAATAATCCAGAGCAACACTTCTAAGATTGATGCATTCTGGATTCACAAGGAGCCTACTTGTATACTAAATCATTTTCACCCATACAGGTTTCAAGGAGCATATAAATTCATAAGTAAAATTTCTTCTTCATAATTTTTAGTACACTTTCAACTTTTTTTTTTGATCTTCTTAAACATATATTGCAGGGTGTTTAAGAGTTAGATGTAATGCATGCTACAAGGAAATGAAAATCTATTGTAGCTCCAAGAAATCAATTACACCTTATAAATGTAAAATAAAGAAAAAGGATCCAGATCCTGTAAGTGGCACTAGTATTTCCTTTCCCTTGGTGTCTGGAGTCAGCTTTTCAACACATTCTTTTGAGTCCTGGAATTTCCCATGTGCTGCTCTTAATTGTTGAAGAGAAGAACTAAAAAGCTCAATCTCCTAAAGGACAAAAAAAAAGAAACCAAATGAAGACGTACAAGTTTTTTTCACATCTTAGCCTGACAAACTTTTAATTCTGTATTAACAAAGCATGTATTACTATTGCTTCTAATTTCTTCATCCCCGAACATCTATTGTGATCCATCATGATCACATTATTCATATTCACAACTTAATATCCTTAAGAAAAACTAGACTTTTTAGTTGTCACACAACAATGATCAGCAACTACCTTTGGCCTAATTTTCAAATGGCAAAAAAATGATCATTTATTCAAAGTTTGAGAAATGTTCAATTTCGGATAATTATACTGATGTAATGGGCTCTTTTTAGCTTGCATTAATTTTTATTCCTATTTATTGTGAATGAATTGTGTCTTTGGTACATTCTGTCATATTACTTTTTCATGTGTTCTAAGCATTGTGCCACATTGGCTTGATAAGTGTGAATATCAAACACAAACACCTACATTAAATCTTTATTTTTTTGAACAAGTTCAGAAATAGTTTTAGTTATTCTATTTAATGAAAATTATTCATTCCTTATTTTGTGCCAAAATTTAAGTCATATGCAATAAACTGTCTTAAGAAGTTTTAACCCATCATTTTCTTAAGCTGGTCATCCATTTTAACAACTCTCAACTGTTAGCTATCTGTTAAAATATTTATTTTACACTGCATTTGAATTTCCATATTTGAAATATTGTAAGAAATATTAAAATAGATGAAGTTACTTTCTAATTCTAAACTGTTATACGTGAAATTATATAGACAATGTAGTACAAAATCTATAACAAACTGCAAATACAATTAATACTATTATGTGAGTTTCTTCCAACAAATTATCAAATACTACTTTACTGAATAAACAAATTATTTGTTAAAATAATAGTCCTTAGATTTCATACGATAAAACTTGTCAAGATTCTTCTCAGAGTATATGGTATGTAATATATAATTCAATGAAAACAATTTCACATTGACCCTACAAAAATAAAGATAGTATAACATTTACTATTTGGCATGAAAACTTGTGATGAAACTAGATGACACCTTTGCAGATATTAAAATTATTCATAAAGTGAAAATTGAAATATTAAAATCATGGTAACATGGTAAAATTCTTTAGCTAGAGACATTTCAGAATTTTTTGTACTTCCACCATCAGCATGAAGAACTTAAAAGATAATTAACAACTTATATACGTATAAAATCATCATGCAAGAAGTTGTTGATATGAACAGAAAGAACACATTAAAATGATTAATGTTTACATTTTATAGTACAGATTAGAAGAAACTATAGAAACACAATAGCATGCTGAGAAATTGATAAGCCAAACAACTTAAGGCTTACTGTACTATGCAGTATTTATGCATCCCTGTGACAGTCTTTTGTTTTCCCATTTCAGTCCTTCCTATCTAGCTAGAGCTAGTCATAATTAAAGGAATCCTGTTTATGTAAATAAGTTAACAAGAGTGTTATGTATTATCAGACTGTTGTTAGTATACATTTAATTTCTGACAGACACAGTTAAATAAGCAAGTTATTCAACAATTAACATTTTTTTAAGCAAATAAAAGAATAATCAATATTAACTAGCCATAACTTTTCACTGAAACAACTTTATCCTAAGTAATTCTTGATATTTATAGTTTGTAATATGTAAGCAATGTATTAATTTAAAGCTATACTACTATTTGGACATATAAGAGCAGAATTCATAAATATTGTTGCACAAAGTCATGCCAACAGTAGTAATAGCTAATATTTGATTACTTGGATACTATAAATGTCCAAAAATAGTAATAACCATAACTACTGATTAGATGATTAATTTTCATGAATCTTGATAATAATAATGAATACTATATATAACAACAATATTTTGATGACTGGGATAGCTAGAGTGATCAAAAACAGTAACAATCAGAAACACTAATTTAAACAAACACACACACACTATTATTAAGGGAATCATCACATCTTCTCTTAAACTCTTGTAAGGTGATGGACTCCACAAATGCTGGTAACAACTCATTTAATAGGAAGTCACCCTGTTAGAAATATAAAATTCTCTTCACTAGTGCCTAGCATGTCTTTTTCCAAATCTTAAATTCCTGTTCTCTCATCCTATTGACTTCAGAATGCAGTACAATGAAATCAAAGGCCTTTATCTTATGGATACACTGTATAATTATGAAAACCCCAATGAGATCACTCTTTAACTTCTTTTTCCAAGAAAAAATTACTTGTAGATTTTAACCTATTCTAATAAGATGACCCTTCTATTCTCAGAATCATCCCTAGTTCAACATCCTTTCTTAAGTGAGCAGACAAAAACTGCAAACAAATTTCCAAGTGAAACCTAACTAGTGACATGTAAGGAGATAATTACCCCTTTTGTATCACAGAAAATAATTTATAACTGAGTGTAATATTTCATCTAAGTAATGAATAGTAAGGATATTATAAATATTAATATACTCTGTACTATTATCACAGGAATAATATGTAGACACCATAACAATTCTTGTGAACTCTACAAAAAAGCCAAATAGTAAACTTCATGCAATTTTTCAAGAAAATAATGTATCTATAGTAAAGAACAGCTAAGAGTAATAAATATTAGACAAGAACAGTCCAAGAAGAGCTCAGTTTAAATGTTAATGTTTTTAGTCCTTTTAATACATAACTTGTAAGGCTGAGAAGAATAAGCAAGTTTTTATTTTTTATATATTTATAATTTATATAATTTTAATATTGTATTTTATTTTTGCCAACAAATGAATAAATGTACAAAATAACTTCCCTAATCTTTTGTTAATCAAAAATATTTCATTTGGTATAATTGGCCTAGAAATTATGACAACCAAAAATTTGCATAAAAAACTAGCCCCTTCTGAAGCTTGGAATCAATAACCCCAAGTAATATGACTGTTTTGAGACTGACACATTATGGATTTCAAGCCCAAAGCAGACAGAACTCCACTAACTCTAAACCAGGACTTCCTCTTTATCAAATTCTTACACCAGTGCTTAACTCTTTCAGCATGGGCTCGGTCCCTGGCTCCGACCTCGTAACCATTTTGTGCTTGATATAGTTTTCATGCTATAACTTTTAAATTAGTAAGCAAATGTTAACAAAATTTGGCAGATTATCAGTAAACATTACAATGCTTTCATACGCAAAATATAAAATTATTTTATTAAGTCTTAAGGTTTGTAAAGCAATGTTTTTCTCATGCCTTTTTTTCTTTTCACATGTTGCCCATCTGTCATGCAAAGTAATTTTCATTTTAAGATTAAAAATACTTTTATGCATCAGAAAATTTTCCAACTTCACATGCAAATTTCTTTATACTGTCCAGATAGTTATCAAATATTTCTTAAGAAAAAACTTCATATTTTATCAGTTATTGTCAGTAATTAATCTCTGTACGGGTTCGGTAGATTTGACCAATCTTGCAACC
>NW_013666580.1:147002-153782 GCF_000517525.1 Limulus polyphemus | reverse complement strand
GGAAATGAAAACAATCGTGTAACACCAGAATAGTAATAATTGAGGCTTTTCTTACAGAGGACAGTAAAATTTTGCCTTGCTACATTTTTAAAGTAACTTTCCCAAGTCTGAACTTAACCATCATATAGGCATCTAGTTAAGCAATTGTAAAGACTTAATTTAACTCTTTCAGCACAGGCTCGGTCTCTGGGACCGACCTCGTAACCATCTTGTGCTTGTTATAGTTTTCATGCTGTAACTTTTAAATTAGTAAGTGAATGTTAATGAAATTTATCAGATTATCAGTAAACATTACAATGTTTTCATACAAAAAATATCAAGTCTTAAGGTTTGTAAAGCAATGTTTCTCTCATGTCTTTTTTTTTCTTTCACATCTTGCAAAGTAATATTCATTTTAAGATGAAAAATACTTTTGTGCATCAGAAAATGTTCAGATTTCACATACAAAATCTTTATAACATCCAGATAGTTATCAAACATTTCTTAAGAAAAAACTTTATTCAGTAATTCATCTCTGTACGGGTTCGGTAGATTTGACCGATCTCGCAACCACCATACAAAATTTGGAAATAAATATAAATTATGCCTATTTCGTTCTAGAATGAACACAAATACATAAATGTTTAGATGAAATAGCTTAAATCTCATAACATTAAACATTTATATATATTTATTATATTGACTTTTCAGCCGTGCCTGGCTAACAATACAGAAGTTACAATGATGTAGCACACGTGCACTCATGTTACCGTATCAAATAATATAAAACTGACCATTGGTCTTTACAAAGTGACCTGTCTTGGGCACAACTCAGATGCACTCATGTTACCATATCAAGTAACATAAAACTGACTCTTGGTCTGTTCAAAGTAACTTGTCTTGGCTATGTTTTAGTGGACTAGTATTTTGTAAAATAGTCACATTTCAATTATTATACAATACATATGTATATAGATTATTGCTATTTTGAAATAAGTTCTTAAAGTTATTTTTTCCTAAAGCATAGAACAGTAAATAAAGAAGTAAATCAAACAATTATCTCTTCTAGTTACAACCTTTGTACTCAGTTGCTGCTTGACGTAGGTTGCTAAGGATATGAAACAAAGTAACTTTTTTTAGGTTTTATATATACATTTGAATAACTATCATAAATTACTACATTAATACAATAGAATTCCACTATATTTTATCAAGCTTAGTAACTAAGATGTATTTTAGTCTAAGAAATATGAAATTTCGAACAGACTAAAGACACACCCTCCCTACCTCCTTGAAATCTTGGTTCAAAAGAAAGGAATGGTGTCCTAAGAATTTAAAATGGATAAGAAAGTCACTAGGGGGACATTCTGAGCTTCCGGTTGGTTATTCATGTCATATATAGAAGTAAATGTGTATAAAGGAGCATTTTCGAAAATGGAAAGAGGTGAGTGGGGTACCACTGTGTTTAATTTATTACATGAGCAATATCTTAACAAATAGAAAAGATAAGACCTTCTTATTTTATATTCTAACTTGTCAATATTGGTAATTTGAGTTTCTAATTCATATGAAGCTATAGACTTAGTATTTTGACTTCAAACCAGTGCTGCATTCAATATACCATGTGACACACAAAAATCAGTGTTTATAAGTTTCTTTAATATTTACTTTTAAATTAAGAAATTGTGTAATGTATAGTGCTCAAATTTGAATTATAATCTACAGTTTGATACCAAACTTATTGATAAATTCATGAAATAGTAGTTCAATAAAGTTTTGAATGCAAGTCAACAAACGAGATGGCATGGCCTTTCACCCATAACCTGTCTTCGAAAGGGTTAACCAAAAGGCTTCATTTGCTATCACACAATTACAAATAAAAGTTTTTACCATTATGATAAGTCACTCTTCAAGTCAAACTTTCATCTTTTATCAACTTAATTTCACAACTTACCTATATCTCTTTGTTAAAAAATAAAGCTTGTACTACATCTTTAGTCATCAATTCATTCAATTATAAACTAGCTAGTATACAATCTTACATTTAACATTTACATGTTCTTATATTTCATAACTTAACTGTTGGTTTAAACTTTGAAACTTGACATTTTTGCTTACTCTGTTCCAAAATGTGCGAAATGCCTTTCAAATACCTTATAGTCAGCAAATATGTGTGTAATAATGCAAGTTTATACTTTTTATAGTAATTGCAAGAAAATTAATAATTTATAAAATTAAAAGGTTATGATAACATGCAGTATAGAATAATGAAATAAATATTCTGTAAATACTGTAATGAGTACTTAGATATTGACAAAACGTTTAATCTGTTGAAACCATTACAATGTCATACCAACTAACATGCATTTTCCTAGTCAGTGAAAAATATTCAATGTGTAAGTAAACAATAGGCAACTGTTGAACTTAAAGACTTCACACTGTCAGTTTAGTTATTACCAAAATTGCATCTTCATTTTACTTTACGGTAAATCAAATTTGACATGAATATGATTTATAAATAAGTCATTATCAAATTCTAACCAACTACTTGTAATGCTAATGGCATAGTTTATTTCAAGCAATGGCTAATGTAATGCACCCTATGAAAGATTATTTAAGCATATGACAGTAAAGCAGTATTCATACCAGGTTTATTTCAAGTGATCTCAGTTCAGTTTGTTTGCTTTGATAAATGTGCTAGTTGATGAACTTGCCTTGTGTACAAATATGCCAAGTTCCTTTGGAAATTAACTAGTTTGTTTTCATGGTTCCCTTCCATGTTTTGTCAGCACTCAGTTCACACTGCAATAATCAAGGGGACTCTGTTTGTTTTATGACTAGATGATTAAGTTGTCCAGCATTGTGTTTTGGTATATTTTAAAGATAGCAATGATTCTGGAACTCCTATTTTGTGTTGAGTAATACTGTTTCATTTTTTTAATCTTTAGAGAATCAAATAATGAAGAACACAGGAGAAAAGTGAAGGTCATTTTGAAATAGTGCTCTTGTCGCCTTCACCACATCTATAATAATAGCAGGAATCTAGTGTATTTTGTGAGGATGAACCCAATTTGTTTGCCAAACCATACAGAGTTTGGAAAAAAGTCCCTAAAGGTGTTGTCATCAGACATGGGGTATTCATATTTGAATACAGCTTTAGGAGTATTCGTACTTGTATTCAAATACTTTGGTAGGGAAAGCTCTTAAGTTTCTTTGCTGCTTGAAACCAGCCACTTCATCTTCAGAGAATACAGAGATCAACAGCTACCTCGATGGTCCTTACATTCCTGAAGAAAGCAACCCTCTAGATTATTGAAACATCCATGAAAAAACTTTCTTATCCTATTTCTACTAGCCAAATGCTATCTGAATGTTCCAGGCTCCTCTGCCCCCATTGAGCATTTATTTAGCATCAGAGGCAAAACCCTCAGATCTGATCACTGTTGCCTCACTGACAAGACATTTGAGAGACTCATATTCATAAAGACAAATGGACAGTTATAATATCTATAAGTTTACTTTACAAATATATATTTTATTCAAAAACTTTGTTATTGTATTTCGAAAAACAGAAGTATTGAAATGTTATTAATTGTTCAGCTTTTGTTTGTTTCAGTTCCTAAAAAGTTTGTTTCATAAAATAAAAGTATTGAAATTTATCATCTGCTGTTTTACAATTACCTGATAAAATATTCATGAATGTATCCCCATGAATACATTCCTATGTATTCGTATTTGAATATTTGGCATTTTTCCTGTATTCATTTTTGTATTTATACAAATATGAAGTATTCGTTTTTGTGTTCAATTACTGATCTCCAGTATTCACCCCATTCCTGGCTGTCATAGAATAAGATAAGTACAATAATATAGAGACAAGGTATGCCAGGATGTATTACCAGACAACCCACTTGTAGAAAAAAAACAGAACTGAATGAACAGTAATTTAGTTACCTCATCAATAAAATAATAGTAATTCTCTTTACAAGATAACATGTAAGCATTGTGTAAAGTATTAAACAAATCTAAGCATTCTATGTCCTAATATTTTTATTTACACATAAAATAATCCAACTTTTAATTGTAATATTATAATAGGTAGCTTCGTTGGGTAAATATTTTACCTAAGGCGATCTAACACAAAAAGTGTCTATTCTAAAAAATATCTTAAAACATATTAACAAGATCTGGTGTATAACATCTAATTTAAGACTAAATAACCTGTTGGCCCATCTAGTCCATTCCATCCACTAAACTAAATCAAACACTCAAAGCTAGGCCTTATCAATTAAATATTTATCAAGCCTTCCCTTAATTTACTGCATCCACCACATTTACAGGCAACACATTTCCAAGGCCACCACCTTGTTAGATAAAGATGGCTCCAACCCTACCAAAATTTATACTTGTGTCTCCTGTCTCTACCATTCCCACCATAAAATATTAAAACATAACGCATCAACATAATCCACTCCCTTAACAATCTTAAATACCTCAAACAGATCCTAACACATCTTTTCTAAAAAAAAATAAACTGTCATAAGACAACCTTTCCTTCCTAGGTATCATCCTAGTAGCCCTCCTCTTAAGCCTTTCCAACAATTCAATGTCTCTCCTAAGGTAAGGAGCCCAAAACTGAACACAATACTCCAAATGTGGCCTAACCAATACATAGAAATTATAACCTCTTTAGACTTTTATCCAATTTTTCTGTAGATAAAACCAATATCAATAGACCTCATTCTCATTTTACATTAAGTTTGTACATATTTTAAATTCCAATGACACTAACAATTGAATTTGTTTAAATCTCCTATCTCACTTCCATGATTACCAATATTCATATTAAAATAAGTATTTAATTAGTATTATTAAATGTTTCTAGGAATTTGACACTGCTTATATTTATGTTGATAACAATAAATGTGTGGATTTGATATACCTGTATCCTCTGAAAGGCTTTTGACAAAGTGCAATATGAAAAACTAGTAAAGAAAATGATCTCTTTGGGTGTGGAAAGTAAGTCAATGCAATGAATTAAGGGCTGATTGGAGGAAAGGAAGCAAAGAATTATAAAAAATGAGGTTCAATCACAGTAGAATGAAGTTGCAAGTGGGATATCTCGGGGATCTGTGCTGTAATCTTTACTCTTTTTGATATACATTAACAATATTGATATGGGAATGACCAACAAACTGGCCAAAGTTTGCTGATAATATCAGTTTTGATAGTAATTGGCTGTGAGGAGGGTGCTGTGGTTTTCCAAAGGACTTGGATCATTTAGAAAACTGGGTAAATAAATGACAGATAGCATTTAATTACTCTAAGTGCAAGGTAATTAAGGCATGTAGGCTATCCTAATTTAAGCTATAATTACCACCTTGATGGAAATCAACTCATCAGTGTTACAGAAGAAAATTATCTTGGTGTTTTAGTCACAATCAGTCTCTTAGTCTTAAGCCTTCCAAGTAATGTGCTTTTGCCAGTGGGAAAGCAAATAGGACATTTGGTTGTATTTACAGGAATAATGAACATAAGTGAAAGATTATCACTTCTCTGTACAGATTTCTGGTTAAGACTTCATTTAAAGTATCATATTCAGTCTTGGGCTACTTACTAAGAAGGGGACCGAGTTGTTGGAAGATGTTTAAAGGATGGCTACTTGAATGATTCCTGGGATCAAAAGGCTGCAATATAAGACCAGATTAAGGTCCTTAAAAATATTTTTTCTTGGTAAAAGAAGGTTTAAAAAGGATCTGATTGAATTGTTCAAAAGTATTATGGGAATAGATAGGATCGATGCATCAACTATTTTCATACTGCTGGTAAGAGTGGTAAGACTAGAGGATAAAGATTTAAGATTTGGCATGGTAGTTGTTGTCAGAATATTAGGCAATTTCATTTTTCTAACAGGGTAGTCAGCCTTTGAAATAGACTGTCTTCAGAGGTGATAGATGCAACAGGATTGGGAGAATTCAAGAGAGAGTTTGATGAGTAACTGGGGAGACAGGGCTTGGTGTAGGCAAAGGATGTTTAATGAAATGAAAGGAATTGCAATGATAGACTCCTTGCTGTCTCTCAGATACTGTTATATTCATTAGTATCATTAATATAGCACTGCATTTATGATAAATATTTCAGGGTGTCACTGCTATCCACAACACTTATTAGAAAACATTACCAAAACCTTCCTAACAAAGAAACTCACAAATCCAATTAAGATACCAACTGTACCTAAATTTACTATATACTCGTGTCCTCCTTATACTGGCAAACAAAGCTTAAATTTTAAAAATCAACTTAAACGCATACTTGGTCGTTACTACCCTCAAGTGGATTTAAGATTAGTTTTTAAATCCACATCACGCATAAAAAATTTCTTCCCTACTAAAGATCTCCTCCCCATTCCTAATTGTTCTTGGCTTGTCTATCTTTACACGTGTGGAGACTGTAAGGCCTCCTAAATTGGGAAAACCAAACACCATTTAAAAGTCAGAGCCTATGAACATATGGGAATTTCCATTAAAATGCAAAAAAAAATTGAATAACCCCTGTGTTTCCTCTATATGCCAACACAGTGAAGAAACAGGACATCAACCTATATTATCAAATTTCTCTATCCTCTGCAAGTCTAACACTGACCTGGAATTATTGGTCAAAGAAACCCTCCACATCAAGCAGCACTCTCCAACTCTGAACAACATGCAGTCTTCATTTAAATTATACATTTTTTAATATGTTCGTATTACTGATTTTTCGTTTTTTTCTTTTCGTTGTGTTTTCTTGCTGTAGTTTCTCCCC
>NW_013666580.1:140067-146493 GCF_000517525.1 Limulus polyphemus | reverse complement strand
TTTATCATAAGTGTAGTAATCTTGTTTATAATTAACTAATTCGTGCACTGCACCTCTTTCCAGCATTCCTGGTTTCTATATTATAATTTATAGTACTTACTATTACACTAGTAACAGTTAAATCATTGCATAAAGCCATAAAATAGCTAGTTAGGCTTAGTTCATACTCCCACAAGAGATACATAGCATTTGTCATAAATTGATGTGTTAGAGCAGCTTGTGCAATTCGGCATCTAAAGCAAGTTAGAAATATATTACCTGATCAAGCTGTTGTTTTAATTGAGTTAACTGTGCTAGTCCTAGTTTACTTATATCAACTGCTTGCATTTTTTCTCCCATTTTTGGATAGCGAATTAACTATAATTATAAAACTCAATATCAGATTATTACTGAATAGCCACCAGTATTTAGTTGCGCCACCTGTTGGTTAATAAGTACTTATGTATATAGGTTTAGAATTCAAAACCGGTAGAAAGTTTAATCCAATTGTGTTAATTAGCACTGTTTTCTTATATTTTAACTAAGAGAACATTATTTTAAAACTATATTTTTAGTTTTTCCTTTTTTGAATGCCATGTGCCACGAATAATACGATTTCTTCTTCCAAAATCATACTTTAAACCATTATTATTGCACTTGGAAAATAATTCCCGGGTAATAACTGAAACATGCGTTAAAGCTTACCAAAGAAAAAACTTGAATATGAACAACTTTAACAGTGTTATGAGGGAAAGGAGTCTTGGTGTAATAGTCGATCAGTCTCTAAAGTCATCCAAGCAGTGTGTTGTTGCTAGTGGTAAGGCAAACAGGATTTTAGGTTGTATCTAGAGAAATATTGAATATAAGTCTAAATAGGTTATACTTTCATTGTACAGGTCACTGGTTAGGACACATTTGGAATATTGTGTTCAGTCTTGGGTTCCTTACCCTAGGTTTCGTTTGGTTTGTTTTGAATTTCGCGCAAAGTTACGATAAGGGCTGGCTTTAAGATTTTTTTTAAATTATTTTAATTTAGTTTAGAGGATGAAACATTATGTTATTAGTAATGGTTGGAGACGGCTTGAATGGGTAATGAACAAAAACTTTGATATAAGTTTAACATAACAGCAAATGTACAATGTTTCGACAAAGTTTTGTCATCATCAGGTACATGATTTACAAAATAATAAAAAAGAACACACACGGCGTTAGAAACGTTAGAGAAAAGAGGCAGAACATTAAAGGAAGTTCACGAATTGAGAGTCAGGAACTTAGAGAGAAGTTAAGAGGAAGAGGTGTGGTATATATATAAAGAAAAGTTAAGAACAAACTAATTGTTGTTGAACATAAGATTAAAGAAGTAATTGGATATGCACAAAGGGTTTATAACACCAAAACTGAAGTAGTACAAAAACGCCTATGAAGTACAAAAAAAACAGAAATGGCAAAATTGAAGAAGTACAAAAGGACACCACTGAAGAAAAATAGTAAGTAAAGAAGAATTATAATGGGTAAAGAATTTCATGTATATTGGTTGCGTGTCACCTTGGTGAGAAAAAGAAAAAACAGATGATATCAGTGACATTCTTTTGATCCATAAAGGATTAACACAGTTTTGAAAATCCTGGGATTTTTGAAACCCCATTATTGTGTGTAATCCAAGGATTGCAGCCTCTAATCAAGACTGAAAAAAACCGTAGGAAATTTATAAAATGATATCAACTCTAACAGAAGATATTTAGATATTAAATTGGTAGTTTCAAAGATCAACCGAGATACACCTCTCTCTGTATTTGCCCCCAAATTTCAACACCACACTGCGAAATATGAAACAGGAAAATTCATCTGTCACGACTACTACTGTATAATCTATGACTACAACAGAGCTGTAACTAGGTGGGCGAGAGTGTCAGCTTCCCCAAGCCCAAAGTAGTGAGAGGTGGCAAAATCATCAAAATGGCTTGCCATAACACTCACAATTGGGCGCAAATATTATGAGCTGCCTTGGGTTCTAAATTTGTCAAATTATGATTCTATCAGACATTGGTAGTTACCATATCAAACAGATTTGGAATGTCAAATCAGAAGAAATTCCCAAACCAAAATTTAGGAGCAGAGTGAGGGGGAAAGATGATACCTTAGCTGAATTGCAGATGTGGAAAAGCTTACTTAATAATCTTACTCAGATGCTTCACTTGAAGTGATGGATTGCTGTAGTACATGAACAATTCATAGATGCCATAGTGTATGAGAACATTTTTAAAGGAAGCTTTCTGCAAACAACTGGCTGTTGAAAGTAGCTCTTTGATCCATGTATATCTCTCTGGGCACGTCAAAGTGTGAAATCCATTTTCCAGCCAACATATATGTAACATACTGTACTAGCATGTCAGCTAATGTATAAGCACCATATCACTTGGTGAAGTAATCAATAAAGACCAACACATATTGATTACTTTTTTTTTACCAATGTTGGACAAAAAACCACCTACGTCTAATGTAATTCTCTCCAAAAGAGAAGCTATCACTCAGTTTTCCTGACATGGTGTTTTTTCTTCTGGCCAGTGTAGTGAGTACAGTTTATACAACATTTCTTAAAGCTTTTATGTGAATATGGCCAGGGAGACAGCTTTCACATTGGCAATAGTTGGAAACACATTATGCAAAGCCTGAATAATATCCTACCTTGGAACCTTGATGATCATTTGATGCATCACAGGTTCTGACTGGCTCATAACAACAGTACAGTACACTGTATTGCATTCTTCACTGACGGTTCAATTGCCATATTTTATTTGTATTAGTACTACATTTGCCTTGTTGTTTGACGAGTAGTACCCAAGCTACTTCCAGACCCTTCACTTGCTTTTTCCAAAGTTGCCAGCTAGTCAGCTGGAATGTTTATTCAAATGCAGAATCATCACTTCTCATGTGGTTTGCTACCACTGTAACTACTATAATTTTAGCTGCTGCATTTTGTCCAGGATCTGAATATTCTGCAAATGAACATGATCTTAGAGGTTGGTAAAGTAATCAGTTAATCTTTCCATGCTTATGACCTAATCAGTGTTGTTCAACAAATTTGTACTCTCGCAGTGTGGTTATCCAATGTGCAATCATACCTTCTAAGATTTGAAGTTCATAACCCATTTCATTTAATGATGAACTCACTATAATATAAATAATAGTGATAATGCTTGATAAATGCTACAGCTGGAAGCAGTTCTTTCTTTGTCTTGCAGCATCAGCATTCAAGAGCATTCTGCATTTGACTGGTATATGCAATCACGTGCTCTACCCCATCTTGTACTTGTGACTAAACACTCCAATTCTATAACCACTGGCATGTGTATCCAAGATGAATAAACAATCTTGATAAGGATCAACCATTTCTGGTGCTCTGACCAAGTTGAACTTCAAGAGTCAGAATGTATCCTCACATCCTGGATATAGAAAGTGTGCATCAACCATAACACAGACTTTGATGTGGCTTATTTGGACAAATTGACCACAAACCAACAATAATGTAACATCAAACCTATAAAGCTGCAAGTGTGGCATTTCTTAGAAGCTACGTACCTGCAATCTTTCCAGGATTAGTGGACACTATCACACAACTACCTAATAGAGAATAGTATGTATATATAAACATAAACATCCACTTTTCTGATGCCATTTTTCAAGTTTTGCATCCTTGATGCTCTGGAATACCATTCTCAGGTTCTCATTTCTGTCTACAAATGTGCAACGAAAGATATTAAAGTCCTCTTAGTATAAATTCACTAAGCCATTAAAAATTTGTGAGGGCATTATACAAACTTAAAGGCACGATACAATAGTATTTATACAGTCCTTCTCAAGTTATGAAAACACTATTAAGTATACTTTTATTCTTTCAGTTTCACTTGACAATATTCAGAAGCCAGATCTAGTGTGCTGAACCAATGGGCACCTTCCAATACATCTAAACATCCATATATATATATGTGGTAAAGGAGAGACATCACCCATCTGATGTTCACAAAGAACTTTAATGCTCCTTCCATACTCTTTCTTAATTTTAAAGCTGTTTACTTCATCTTTTAACATTTCACTCAGTTTCATCGCTAGCCATATCCCTGATGCTCCAAGGAAGTCTGTGTAGCAGTTGTTTTATCAGATGCACATCACCTATATCTATGTGATGATGTGTTACTGTTGTCTAACCCAGTTGGTCGTGTGGTCTCACAAACACATCAGCAAACTCTATAAACAATTTGCCGAGTTCCTGTCTCTGTGTATAGTTCTATTTGTTTGCACTTCGGGCATTCTAGGATTTATTTGTTCCCTCTCATGCATGATACAGTCTTTGGAACACCATCAATATAATTCGTCTGTATCATTTTTCCCTCTGTTACCATGCTTATGAGTATTCCAACTTGAATATGAATAGCCATGATTATAGACTAGCATTGGTAGAACGCTATTGCTTGGACATATCACTATTCGAGCCTGTGGAGCTTGGTTTCTAGACAGAAAACAGTGTGTCATACATTGATTCTATCACAATAGTAAAAGGTAGCGACGCACTACGTTGCATCTACATTATACCACTGAATACTACTTGTACATTAAATGATCTACCACATCCTTTTCCAGATGCACATAAGCAGTCAACTATGCTATGACCCAAATTAGTAGCCACTTGATGGCTTTGTTGAAGAAACTTAGCTAGCCTTTTACACAATCACAATTTCTGCAGCAGATGCATCCCTAAGATACCAGTACCTTAACTCAGATTGGAGAGAAACTCCTTCATTCATTGTGTAACATCACCAAGACAAAGTCAGAGATGCACCTCTTCTCTTACTTCTAGCTTTTCACCATATGCCGAAAGTGATGTCTTAACATGGAGTGCCTAATACATTGCTAGGTTCTGATTAAGGTTCTGGTTGCTCCAGTGTCGACTGACAACTCAACCTTGTACCCATTTATCATTATCAGCATGTACCATGGAATTCTTAGCAATAGTTCTCTGGAACAGCAACCGCAACTTTAATTTCAAACTGAATGCTGCATTCTCCTGAGTTTGTGACCAGATTCAACCCAGGCTCTACTAATTTGAACTAATAGATGTTCCCGTATCCATTGCTCATTGCTAGCCTTCCTGCATTTGTTGTAGTGTTGGCCTGAAAGGTGTGTGTGTGTGTGTGTCCACTGATCCTGTCTGACAATGATATATTGGCATTCCTGCAATCAGTGATCAGGCTTGCCACAGTTGAAGCATGCATTTTTTTCTCTCATGCCTATGGCATTTTTTGGGAACTCCAGCAATGGTGTGGTCATAGCACATGGGTCAGGGAAACCATATTGAGCTAGTGGGAGTCATGAATGCTGTGCTATGTTGGCTTGCCGGATTTCTGCAGTGGAGCTGTTGTAGAGATGGATTTATACATTTTTGGAGTTTTTTAGGGCCTTTATAAACTCTGGAGGCTGCTTTGGAGTAGAGCCTACAACTACAGTTTGCACTGTTGTGAGATTTCTCTTTTGCTCCTAATCCCATTAAATCATAATGAGACACCACCTGCTCCACCTGATGATGTTGTGATAAAACATGCCAAACTTCATGTAGTATGGCATCGTACCACTATTCTTGGCCTTTGGTGATTCCACACAACACCTTATTCACGAACATTGAAGTCTCATAGAGACCAACCCAGTAAGTCTAGGGCATTCAGGCCACTCACTACTACCATGACCCTTTTCTACTGCTCTATGCTTCTATATATAGGGTATAGCCATCTGAGATTATGTTAGAGACATAAGGGACTGCACAGATAAATACCCATAAACCTCTTAATCCTGTGAATGGATCAAGAATGCTAACATTTCTCTCAACATATCTGTTGAAAGTTCTAGGTCCAGAAGACTGTCTCTTCTAGACCTTGCCAAATTTTCACACCTAACTACAATTGCAGCTTCTTTATTTTTACCATACGTTCACAAAGCATATTTAGTGTTTCTTGTTTTCTTTAGTTTAGTAAGGTGAGCATTTCATATTTACTTAGAGGTTTCAAATATTTTACACATACATGTTTTTAGCTGTGTCGTTAGTTTTTACAAAAGAATGTTGGTCAAATAATGTGGCTAAGTTCTTTTCATTCTAGCTACCCCTTATTCTGCATTATTTTATTGTGTTACTATGTGAACTTTCTCGTAGGTTAGATTGCTGAATAACAGAACACTATGTAAAGAAGAACAGTGACCTTTTCCGCTGGCAGGTTAGGTGATGCATTTAGGACATATCCTTTTTTATTCTTTTGTTGCATTGACTGTCAGTAACGTGGGAACAGATTCATATTGAGTAATAATACATTATAGAATGTCGTATATAATGCTATGCTCTCTTAGTCGTATTTCGCAAAATTTATGTTGCCAACGCACTCCACTAAGCTGGATCTCCCACCA
>NW_013666580.1:98099-139695 GCF_000517525.1 Limulus polyphemus | reverse complement strand
CATTACCGTCAGAAATAGTCACAAAGTCCTAAGTTTGGCTGAGTCCAGTGTTTGACTGAGTCAAGCACTTGAGTGAAGAGCAACTTTGTGAATGAAATACAGTCGTGCTAAAGTTGTGCCAACGTTTTATCTTGGTGAAGTAACAACTATCCACTGGGCAAAGTTCAGTACTCAAAAGAAGTATCCCAAAGAAAATGTAAACATCAACCACCATCTACACTATGGCATTGGTACAGCATAAAAAAATCATGTTGATAAGTTTGTTAACAGACAACCAGGTGAAATGATGTAATATCATGGTGTGAGAGACATTCTTATCCTAGCAGAGACAGCATTTTTGGAGACTAGGTTTGAAGTTGCAATATCAAATATGTCAAAATGGAGAAAGAAGCTCACAGCAGCATTTGGGATGATGTACTTCATCCAGCCTGCATCATGTTTAACTCATATTCCGCTGGGAATAAATAAACCACCAATACTATTTGGTTCCATACTGTGGAGTCATTGGATGCCACTTAGTGAGCATAGTTTTTCCAGGTTTTCCCATGATGTTTTTGATGCAGCATATGCCAATGATGTCTTCTCCCAGTTGTCACTCTGTAAGGGGTACCAAAGCATATTTCATGTGGGAGTTAATGAGTCACCCATTACAGCAAGAAAGGTGAAACTACTCATTCTATCTGACTGCTTAGCAAGTAGAGGAGAATCATTGATAAACTATGGTTTCTACTGTCCTGGCTTAGGAAAAATAGAGGAGCTCAACGCATGCCTGGCTACTGACTTGGGGAAGCACAATACTCAGCTTGCATCTAAGCGATTGGTTGTCAGCCCAGTTCTTTTAGGGCTGGGTGGTGTTTGGTACCTGCCAATACAAATACATGTGCAAGAGATGAAGTTCCTGTTTGGCACAGAAATTGCCAATGTACTATAGGCTTGACCAAAATGTTCGCATAATGTTCTATATTGATGTTATTGTCTTAATGTATGGAGTAACTATTGAGTAAATGCCCGAGTAGTAACAGAAAAGGTAGCATATTATCAGACAAACATCTATGAGTTGTTATTCTGGTCTGTATAAGTTGTATTGACCATTTGTTTGTCAAAACACACATATATACGTGTTTTGTATAAAAGGGTGTTTTTGTATAATCTTTTTCAAAACAGATCAATACTTTTTTCCTGCAATTTCTATGTACTTGGTGTAGAATTATACCTGGTCTTGTACAAGAAGTTATATGGCATCAAATTGTTCGACTGTCCAGAAATGGTATGAAGTAAACAGACATTGCCAGAACAGTAAGGTACCCTCAGTGCACTGTAGCCCAAATCCTGAAATGTCATCAGAATACATGAAACATTGTTCCAGGAACGTTTACTGGTGGGTGCTGAAAACTACTACCAGAGATGACTGTGTTTTGATCAGGATAACAACTCAATATCGATAGAAGTCTTGCAACATCTTACGACAGAAATGGCATGAACACATTCATTCTAGGGTATCCAGAAGAACAGTGAAAAGGAAACTGACCAAATGCGATTATTTTGCAAGAAGAGCTATCTGCAAACCAACATTAATAAGAATTCACCTCCATCACTGTGTTGCTTAGGCAATACTGCATGCCAACTTACAGTTAGGACAACGGCAACATGTCATTTTTCAGATGAGCCCTGTTTCCAGCTTGTTAAAGTTGATGATAAGATTCGTGTTCGTCGTTTGCCTGGAGAACAGATGAAAGAACGCTGTCTTTCCCACAGGAGGTGGTGCAGTATATGTTTGGGCAGCTATTAATCATGATGAAAAACTTCTCTTCATATCCCCCCAGAAAAACGTCCATGGTACATCGTACAAGCATCACAAGGAGACGATATTTCTTTCATATGCTAAGGTAAAGTCTAGCAATAACTTTGTGTTCGAGGATGACAATGATAATGCCACTGCCCATAGTGTGTGTATTGTACTGTGTACCAGATTATGTTGACCAGGAAGACGTTACAAGAGTACCGTGACCAGAAAAGTATCCAGATTGTAATCCCATTGAGAACTATTGGGCAGAACTGAGCCGGAAAATTGCTAACCACGACCCTAAACTAGCTACTGTAGCTGAGTTTCAGTGTCTTTTAGTGACAAGTTGGGATGAAATCATGGTGAATTACATCAATAATCTTTCCTTTCAAAGGTTATTAGAGTACAAGGAGGGCCATACAAGTACTGAATGTTTAATATGAACTGATATAAGGTTACAGGTGTTAGTTATAATAATTTGATGTTATCTTTTGTCATTATATATGTTTTGGTAAGGTTTTGTTGTGGTATGTGAAATGATAAATTACACATCTTTATACACGAATCTGATAAGATTGTTCTAATAACTCGTTCATGATGTTCATAGAACCTGTCTCACTATACAAATTACATATGCAGATGTTGAATATAATATACATTTCCTAGTCTGACAACGATAAGTGTATTGGTATTCCATCTTAATAATAACAATCTTATTTGTTACAAGATATGCAAACATTTTGGTCAAGACTGTACTTTCTTCCCTGAATGATGTTTTTAGAAACAAAGCGCTTATTGCAGCAGACTTGGCACTTGCAATGGATTTATTTAAGATAAACTAGCATCAAAATATTATCTAAATCAGATAATCTTCCAAGAAATATTTATTAGTACTTAGCAGTGGACTATCAGCATTGTGCAATGCCACTCATTCCCCCATAGAAAGAAATCCACTTAATATGCTACACATATTTTAGACAAAAAGTACACCAAATAATTTACAGTGAATAGAAAGAGTATATATCACTCTTACTGCTAAACGTATAATTTATGATACTCAATAGACTGATAAATTAAAAATAAGAAAAGAATACTTCATCTTAAATATGTATTTATTGGCTTGTTCAGTCCTGGAAAATCAGCAGTGTTCACTGAATTCTAGGTGCACAGTACTCTCTCAGTATCAACAGCCAGGTCATAAATGATGTTCAACAGTGCCAATACTGTAAATTACATCTCTGTCATAGTATCTATATGTAAGATTTCAAGTGCCTGAAGAAAGAGAAGGCGAGCTCAACAGAAGCAGTATATACTAGCATGTTAAGCAGGACATTTAATACTGTATGAATGCTCATAGTGGTATATCATGTCAGTGTCCTATAAAACGGCATACAAATTATTACTGCTTTTAACAGTTCTGGAATACCACCAGAAGGAAATGCTCGAACTCTAAATTGGCACTGTTTAAGCTGGACAACATGGTATCACATATAACTATACTTAGTTTGGATCAACAACTTTAACAGATTCAAGCTCCATCACCAATTGGAGAAAATATGTTAAAGATGTACACCTACTTTACTTCAACCTAATTTTCATATCCTCGTCTGTAATGGCATCTATAAATTGGTCATGTGCCAACAAATCCATCATTTCACAATTAACTAACTATACAAGATAATTGGATAATACTTTCCAAGTCTTCTAAATGTTCGACTAAGGTATTTTCTTTCCTCCATACCCTGTTTGAGAACTTTGATGCAGATACTTCCTTTTGGTGCATCAGCCTGAGCCTGTTGGATAAGGCATTTTCAGATGTTTAGTAGTTGTCACAGCTCACTGTTGGAAAATTACTTAATGTTGTTAAAGATGGTCCTTTTAAATGGGAAGTAAGATGAATAGCTTGTTGTTCACCGTTCCACCTGTTCACCTTGGAAATTATTTCGAACTAAGCCTGATATGCTTCCCATTACATATCTCCATCATATGTTCTTGAATTGGCCAACTAAATTTTGGAACTGGATTTGGTGGTTACATAGCTGATGTAGTTCTGGAAGATCCTACAGTCACATCTGACACAGCAGTAGTGGTAACAGGTATAGATCAAATATATTATCCTAATCGTTATTTTATCTGTGTGCTCATAATATTAGCCCTCAAGGAAATTGTACAATGAGGCCTGATATAGCACGGCTTTTTAACTTATCTTCAGAAGAAAAAAAAACAGACAAAATGGGGAACAAATACAAGTTTCTCACGATATGAATATATATATATATATATACGTACGTGCATATACAGATTCGTAGGTATGTTGTTGTTTCATTACTAGACAGCTATTGTCTATGTGGATGGCCTCGTTGGTATTTGCAATGTATAATTCTTATCGATATTAATATGGTGTGTGTTTTATGTTTTTTAAACATAATGCACCCAGTGAAAAAGTGAAGTATACATATTAACTGCTTTTATTCAACAAGAAAGAAATTACATTAATTTAATTAGATTGCAAGATGTTATTTTGACATTTACATGCTTAAAGTACTTCTATCTCGATACATTACTATCTCGGCATAACGTACCAGAAGTATCATTGATATTCTTCCATAGTTATACAACTTTAAACTTTAGGTAAACAGTCAGTAATATACTTTGTCAAATAAATGATGCTAATGTTTATCTAAGAATTTCAATATTTCAAAAAAATATATTTACTTTACGAGAAAAACTGCGAAATTAAGTGTTTAAAAGAAATTTCAAAGCTTTACTACACCGAAAAATCAGATTTGAAGAGATAATTATTTATAATATTATTAGACCATCCAGTTTTTCATAAAGTCTCATTATTTAACAACAATAAAATAAATATATTATTTAAGAAACAAATTAATATATATTTTTTCTTCAATGCACAGTTATTTTAGGGTTAACTAAACAAATACGTAATTTAAGATATCTTAAAAGGTTTCCGCAACCTTACAAAATGGGTAATTTTTTCAACTTAGGCAATGTATAAAAATATATGTAAATAAAGTTGAGAACTATCAAGGTAATTTTTCTTTTTCTCTTTGCCCTCCAGTGGCACAGCGGTACGCCTGCGTACATAAAACGCTAGAAACCGGGTTTCGATACCTGTGGTGGGCAGAACACAGATAGCCCATTGTGTAGCTTTGCGCTTAGCTACAAACACACTTTTTGTCTTTACTACACAAAAATGCTTATCCACTGTTAATCAAAAAAAAAAAGAAACCCAAAAGGCTAAGCGTTATGCTGCTTCTACCACAGTTTTAACTATGTGTTAAATTTTACGTTTTTACATTGTTTGTTTGTAATTAAGCACAAAGCTCTACATTATCTATCTGTGCTCTGCCCACCACGGGTATCTAAAGCCGGTTTCTAGCATTGTAAGTCCACAGACGTGCCGCTATGCCACTGTGGGGCTGGTTTTTACATTGTTAAATATATTAAATTTGTGCTTCTATTTTATAATGCTAAATAAAATTTATTTTGTACGTAAAAGTAGGTTATCCACAGCATTCAAAATGAAAAATAAGAACATTTAAAATATAATAGAATACATCATACACATTATGATAGGGCAGTATTTCATTACTTTCCTTCCATAAAATCTAAAAATTAATTTACTATAGTTGTTAAGTATCATTATTTTGACTAATGTGCTGAGAATAATTCATATTTCTGTTTACATGTATGTAAGGTTTTTATATTTAATTAAAGACGACAATGAATCACGCCTAGGATCACAGACTAAATTCGTCAAGATTAAATATTGGAAACGAACACTTGTTCTATATAATTCTTTAGAACAGACCTCTCAAATTGCAATGTTTTCAAACTCACTGGTCTGGATAAAAATAAATTTTATCACGCACAGTAAGTGTCACCCAGTCATAATTTATTTTAGACTACATCTAAATAGCAGTTGAGTAAAATCACAGCAACTGTTATTCTTGTTTAATGTCTAAACTCGATATAATAAACATATGTAGAAAACCCTAAATTATAACAGAGCATTTTTTGCTCAAAGCCTCGTTTAATAAACGATTAGATTCTGAGGGAGGTTAATCTGTTCAGTTACATTTTGAACATGCACTTTGTAATTTTTTTCAATCACACCTTACGTTTGGGTTGTGTTAGTTTGTTCAGTCACACCTTACGTTTGGGTTGTGTTAGTTTATGCAGTCACACCTTATGTTTGGGTTGTGTTAGTTTGTTCAATCACACCATACGTTTGAGTTGTGTAAGTTTGTTTAGTCACACCTTACGTTTGAGTTGTGTTAGTTTTTTTAGTCACATCTCACGTTTGAATTGTGTTAGTTTGTTCAGTCACATCTCACGTTTGAATTGTGTTAGTTTGTTCAGTCACACCTTACATTTGGATTGTGTTAGTTTGTTCAGTCACACCTTACGTTTGGGTTGTGTTAGTTTGTTCAGTCACACCTTACGTTTGAATTGTGTAAGTCTGTTCAGTCACACCTTACGTTTGGGTTGTGTTAGTTTGTTCAGTCACACCTTACATTTGTATTGTGTTAGTTTGTTCAGTCACACCTTACGTTTGGGTTGTGTTAGTTTGTTCAGTCACACCTTACGTTTGGGTTGTGTTAGTTTGTTCAGTCACACCTTACGTTTGGGTTGTGTTAGTTTGTTCAGTCACACCTTACGTTTGAATTGTGTAAGTTTGTTCAGTCACACCTTACGTTTGGGTTGTGTTAGTTTGTTCAGTCACACCTTATGTTTGAATTGTGTAAGTTTGTTCAGTCACACCTTACGTTTGGGTTGTGTTAGTTTGTTCAGTTGCAACTTGTACGTGCATTTTATTAATTTGCACAGTTATAATTTGCATATGCGTTTTGTTAATTTCTTCTTGATGCATAGGTAAATGATTTCAATAAGTCGAGATATGTTTTCACACAGAACGGCTATCCTTGTAATTATTACAATAAACGTGAGCAATGTTGGCTGTGGTTATTACGACAAATATAACAAAAAATATTATATATTCATACAATAAATAATATGGAATGAATTAAAATGCATAAATTAAGTTTGTAAAGTCATGCTAAGAATATAAATGAAAGACAACAATGAGCATAACCTAGTTTAGACTACCAGCTGTTTCATACTAATAGCCTTTCTGTAATATCCACTTGTAATTTAATGTTTACATGTGGCACACGAACAAGTAATGTAAAACATAAATAATAACTCCAAATTGTTCACACTTTTACCACACTTACTATGAACACTGTCAGGAATGTACATTGAAAAATGCTTCACAATATAACAACTACGAAAACAGAATTTCAAATCTATTTTGCACATCTGAAATGCACTTGGCACCAGAAAGACGAACATTAGTAAAGATAAATATCGAAAAAGAAAACATATAAAGATATATAATAAAAAGTTGGAATTCAAATACCTGGTAAACCTTTCTTAATGGATACAATAAAAGCATTACACACGTTAATTCTTGTAAATTTAAACGAAAAATAAACATATTACAAGAAAATAAATTCGCAAACGGGAAGCGAATACATTATTAGTGTTATTGAAACTGTGCGTTGTAAAGCAACTTACCTTTCAGGATTAAATCATTTATCATCATATTTCAAAATAATTTATAAATAATGTAATAATGTAAAAATAAATAAATAAATAAATTTTGACTAATTTGTTTAAAGTAAACATTGTTTAGGACTCATGGTATTCAGCGACCTCCAACGGTTTATCAACTGAAACAATACTATTATAATTTTGATTGCAAACATAATTCACACGATTGCTTGCAACAATGAATTAAATCATTTTAGTATTTAGTTATTCAATAGAAATAGCTGATTAAATCACTATCATGATATCATATACTGATACCATACGCTAATTAGAAATCTCTAAACAACAATAATTATAAGCACTATACATAACAAAATATGTTTCTGAATGAATTTTACAGAGTTTTCCACAGCCAGGAGTTATGTTTTTTATTTATATAATTAAACACAAACTTTTATTTTATGGCACATGAGCTTGAATGTTTTACACACTGGTGAATTTGTTATAATTAAAGCAAGTCCTTGGCCTTTTCCGAGTTTGTTTTACAATAACATAGATGGCAAGTGGCACATTATAAGAACCTGATACCTGTAAAACATAGAGTAGACGCTAAAAAATAACACAAGACTAGAGTGGTGGGTTCTACGATTTAAACAATAAATATATTAAAAATTTAATGATAAAACCTAAAACACAAGCACATTGAGTAAAAAACGGGATTATTGTTTTGTTTTCTTTATCAATTTGTAAATTATTTGTAGGAGACTTTAACAACTTCCACACAATCAGGTGTGGGGAATGTAACATCATTCAGTAACTTTATTAACAATTATATTATAAACAATGTCGAGTTTTCCCATAGCTATTTAAGACTTACAATAATATATTGGCTTCTAAACGATTTGTTTTTGTTTTATAAATTAAATTACCAAGACCGGAATCAACTGTTAAACCTCTCTCTTGAAAGCCTAAATTTGTTAATTTTATTTTATATTAACACTATTTTATATCGTAATTCACCAATATACACCGAGAAGATAAAGATATCAATCACCATATTGGGATTTCATTCTTCGAGAAAAAAATCAGTTTGGAAATTAAAAGTTTTCTTTAACTAAAATTTTCTGCAGTATTGCCCACCACATATCCCACTGTAATTTAAGAGTGTTGTTCATATATTATCGTAAGTTTTGTTTCAGGTGACAAAATTCCGGCCATCCCATCAGATCTCCTTCTCCCTTCACTGAAGAGGAGTGACTGCAGAACACGTAGTAAGTACAATCCGGAACTTGACACAAGTGGAACAAATTTTCCATACCCACATCACATAAGTGTATCTTTAGTTTCGGGCAACTTGAAAGCAATTAGACATCCAGTAAAAAGAACAATGGCGGTGGTCAGCATGGGCACTGCTTTGCTAATGTTGATGAAGTTTGCGAACGTCAGGCTTCCAAGAATGGCCGAAAAGCGACTAATCGCACTCAGAAAACCATATCCTGTAGTTCTGAAGACAAAGAAAAACTGTGAGTACATTGAGGTGTTTTCGAAGAAGACACAAACACACAAAGCTCCGGAATCAAAAAGACAATTGCATCGAAATGAATATAGAATAAGTAAAAAAATCCAAGTTATATCATATTAAAATAGATTTCTTATAGCCATCTTTAGTTCATTGTTTGCACTTTTCTTATTTTTTGATATGGAAAATTTTTAACGTACTTGAAAGTTGAAAGTGTGTTCCCATCGTCTTCAGTTAAACATCGCAGCTATGTGCTCTAGAAATGTTTAAAGAAGGTGTCACGCTACTCTGTGACATTAATCTAGAAATGTTTAAAGAAGGTGTCACACTACTCTGTGACACTAATCTAGAAATGTTTAAAGAAGGTGTCATACCATTCTGTGACACTAATCTAGAAAGGTTTTAAGAAGGTGTCATACCACTCTGTGACACTAATCTAAAAATGTTTAAAGAAGGTGTCATACCATTCTGTGACACTAATCTAGAAAGGTTTTAAGAAAGTGTCATACCATTCTGTGACACTAATCTAGAAATGTTTGAAGAAAGTGTCATACCATTCTGTGACACTAATCTAGAAATGTTTAAAGAAGGTGTCATACTACTCTCCGACACGAATTTAAAAATGTTTAAAGAAGGTGTCATACCATTCTGTGACACTAATCTAGAAATGTTTAAAGAAGGTTTCATACCACTCTGTGACACTAATCTAGAAATGTTTAAAGAAGGTGTCACACCACTCTGTGACACTAATCTAGAAATGTTTCAAGAAGGTATCATACCATTCTGTGACACTAATCTAGAAATGTTTGAAGAAAGTGTCATACCACTCTGTGACACTAATCTAGAAATGTTTAAAGAAGGTGTCATACCATTCTGTGACACTAATCTAGAAATGTTTAAAGAAGGTTTCATACCACTCTGTGACACTAATCTAG
This sequence comes from Limulus polyphemus, assembly GCF_000517525.1. Lineage (NCBI taxonomy): Eukaryota > Metazoa > Arthropoda > Merostomata > Xiphosura > Limulidae > Limulus > Limulus polyphemus. Next base: position 129,881 of record NW_013666580.1, on the reverse strand, counting down.
AAATGTTTAAAGAAGGTGTCACACCACTCTGTGACACTAATCTAGAAATGCGTCTAATTTAATATTAAAAAAAACTATAATCAGGGAGGATTTGTACGTGCTTGCGGATAGATGTCTTAACCGAATTAGTCTTTTTTGCATGCAATGGTTTGGAAAAATAGCGTAAACGTGTGGATGTTGTATTTTTTCTTGGACCTTTTTTATCTTACAAAAAACATTTTGTTTTTAATGTATGCATAACCTGTTCTTACGTGTTTCATAAATAATGTTTTTGAAAGTATTAAAACATGTCTCTTTATTTGTAACAAAAAAAGGCCAATTTCATAAAACAGACAAGTTATGTTCAGAACTATTCTAGTCTCATTGTTTATGTTAATTTTTGCCGAAGAAATAAAAATCAAAGATCAAACTTTGATATCCGGTTCCGGATCACTTATTTTGAAGGGCACTATATTCCAAGAAAGTGTTAAAAATCAGCTTTTGAGGGCGTAAAAATTTGAACATTTTCTAACAGCTCATATTACATAAGAAAACCTATATCATGGCCAGCCTAATATCTGCAGTTTCGTTTCCAGCAACATCAGCTTTAAACATTTTAGCTCGACCGATGGTAAACATGTCATCTAGTGGAACTTAACGTGCGAACTTCCACACACACCAGAAGCTCTACTGATTAAAGTTCTCTATTTTGGAGTAAACGTGCTTAATGAGAACTACAAATACTCGAAACTGCGACTCTAAATTGGCTATGGAATGGGTTTTTTTATATACTGTAAGCTAATATGTTGTCCCATTAATAGTTATGCCACTGCAACGGAAATAAAACAAAGCACCAAATGTAGCTGAAAAGTAATACAGCTTTACAAACTACTTTTCAATTAAAAATATAAATTTAAACTATATCAAAAACTATGTTATCATTTTTGAGGATACTGATAAAGGAATTTGCAATGTAACACTTTCACATTTCGAATATTTTGTATTTTTCTAGTGTTAATCATTAATGCCCAAGATGTTTGTCCAAATTACTACATGTTTTCATCATAGTTCAATTGAGGTTTGAATTTTTCCGAATGGACGTGTCCTTCTCCCCAGCACATCCTAGGAGACATGCGGAAAACATTACATTGAAATTCAAATCGCTCTAGTTTTTGTACGTGCCTCATTGGATGAACTAATTCTTTTCACGCTAATAAATGTCACCGTCATGTGTCCACTAAGCCCGTTAGCTGTCCATACTACGTTCGGATAATATGGAATGTTTCACAATTATATTTTTGAAAGTCTAACATACAATAACGATGTTTTTTTTTGGAAAACTAAACACTTGTAATGGCATACAACACAGCACTCTTATTTCATGTAAGCAGCACATATTTTTATACTTAGTGCAGCCGCTTCACGCTTACCTGAGAGTTGCGCAGTAAGACTCAGTTGTAATAACATCCAAAGCGTTCCATCCAGAGATTGAAATGAAGTTGAAAACAGCTTCAAACCCAATGACAGAAGCTTTAGTATCCAAGAACCAGATAAAGAAAGCACTCAAACTAGTCAGGAACAACGAAGAAGCTGTAAGCAGATACGAAAAATGAAAATGCTCAAATAGGAAATAAACTGAGGTGCGCAGATTAATTATGAACAGCGAATATGAAGTAAGCCATTAAAGAAAAGCACTCAAACTAGTCAGGAACAAGAAAGAAACTATAATCAGATACAGAAAACGCTAAACAGGAAAAAGAAAGAAATATTGAGATTAGTCAAAAAATGCGGAATAAGAAGTAAACTATTAAAGACAGTCAATAAAACTGGTCAGGAAGAGGAAAGAAACAGTTAACACACGGTTAAAAAACTCCAGTTAGAATAAATATATATATATATAAACATGAAACAATTGTAAGCATTCAAAAAAAAAGTTCAGAATATGCAGCATGCACTAAGAAATGAAGTGGAGAGATTTAAGTTAATCACCAATAAATTATCAACTGAATTTATGGTGCTTTAATTTCTTTTAATTCACCATTTAGTAACCTAAACTACTTTAGGTATGTAAATAATATTATGGTATCATTACGCACTGAACCGACTGTTTAATGATGATATTACAGATTCTTTTCTTTCACCAAATTTAAATATCAAAAATAGAATCAGTGATATAGACGTGAATTTGAGATTCTAGCGTCAATTTGCTTAACAAATAATGTAAAAATATAACCCATTAATTTTCTAGTAAGAGGAGACCTTCATTTAAAAAAAAATGTCTCTTTATTTTCTATAATGAAAATAATAATTCCTCCAGACTTTTTATTTAATCACTATGTTTATTGAATAATGTTGTTGTTAGTTGCAGAAGTCTATGGTAGTAAAGCAATGCTCTTGGAAATCTAGGGTAGTTTTATTATCTTTAACTTCCTGATCATTTGTGTTTAGTTGTTTCCCATTGTATTCAGCTTGCCGCAATAGTTGTGTTTACAGTTACGTGAACAAAACTGGGCCACTTAAAGTAAAAAAAAAGAGTTTTCAATTCTTGCATAAATTCTTGACTTGGTAGGAACTTAGTTTGAATTAGTTATCACCACAGTATAACATTTGTGAATAATGCGAAATCGAGACAAGGGTTGGAATGTGACGTTTAGAAGAAAAATGTAATGAGAACATTAAAACTATTTTCATATTCGATGTTTTGGAAGAAAACACCTCTACAGTTTAATGATTAACCTTAGCTACAATTTATATCTGTAAAAAAATGGCCAATTTTGCTAAATAGCGTATATTATTCCATATACACTGTCCTGATAATTATTGTCCTAATACGCTCTATAAACTATCCACAGATCTTCTCATTAACAAGTTACAATGTAAACCAAAGGCATTTCTCGACGCTGGCAAGCTACAATATAGATCAACCATACCTCTTACTACTGACAGCAGACATATTAAACAACTTCGAGAGGAGTTCGAAATGTTCGTGGGTCGACCTATAAAACAAATAGACAATTGTTCGACTATGATATATTTTTCAATATAATCTACTCCTGAGTCTATACACTTGTGCCATCGGTGCTCTAAGGTCCTTATATTCTTATGAAAAAGCCATCAGAGCTCTAAGGTCTTTATGTTCTTCTGAAAAAACTCGTATTCTTGGTCCTTAATCCATGACTGGACGGTATGTATAAGATAATTATCATTCTACAATCTTCGACTTTTCAGAAAGATTATTTTAAGATGAAAACCAGAAAATAGTCACTTGGAGCTAAATCCGGTGAGTAGGAAGAGGGTGACTGAGTGATTCGTAGCCAGCATTATAAATAGTTTTCAAATCAGCCCGCGATTTGTGAGCTTGGGCACTGTTCTGGAGCACATCTTTTTTGGAGCAATCCTCTCCTCTTTTCTTTGGGTTTTTTTACGCAAATTGCTGGTTAAGGACGCATAGTAATCTCCTTTCCAAATAATCAACTTGTAAAACGCCCAGGGCATCATCCCAAAAAACTGATTCCATGACCTTCGCAGTAGATGGTTGTGTCTTTTAACATCTTTGGGTTGGGTAAACTTGGGTGCTTCCATTGCAGACTTTCCCTTTTTATTCCTGGGTCGGAGTGGTGAATCCACGTTTCATCAAAAGTTACGAACCTATTGAATCCTTTGTAGAATATATTGGCTTTCAACATTTCGGATCCGTTTCTACTCAAGTAACAACATTTTTGGAATCCATCTGGCACTAACCTTACCCATGCCCAAACTTTCACTCTGAATGCTAGCTACAGTACTTTTACTGATTCCCACTTCCTCTGCTAACTTCTTAATGGCAATTCATCTATCCTATATAATAAAATCATGAGTTGTATCTATCCTTCCTCTTGTGGTCAATGTCGATGGCTGACCTGACCTCGCATCATCTTCACATCATTATTTACTCAGCACACCACTTTTTCACTGTTGAATAAGATGAAGCACCCGCTCCTAATGTTGTGTCCAGGTTCTGGCGGATTTCTTGTGGTGTAATTTTCTTTTTAACAGAATAGTTTATCACGACACGAAGTTGGATCTTCTCCGTGACGTTTAACAATGCTCACTACTTTCCTTCAAAACTCCACAAAGCACAAAATAAACTTAAGTTACATAATACGTGTTGTTTACCCATAAAAATGTTCAAACTTAATAGTTATCACAAAAAATAATATATTACAATTTTTACTTTAGGTCGGGGCACGAACTTTTCGGACATCTCTGGTGCAGTTCTTGCTGTTTACAAATTACAATGTAACCACAATTCTTGTAGTTGACAACATATAATGCAAACAAAGTATGCTGAAAATTACAGAACAAACGAAGTACAGTTCTTGCTGTTTACAAATTACAATGTAACCACAATTCTTGTAGTTGACAACATATAATGCAAACAGAGTATGCCTCTTGCTGCTGAAAATTACAGAACAAACGAAGTACAGTTCTTGCTGTTTACAAATTACAATGTAACCACAATTCTTGTAGTTGACAACATATAATGCAAACAGAGTATGCCTCTTGCTGCTGAAAATTACAGAACAAACGAAGTACAGTTCTTGCTGGCGAGAGATTACAGTGAAAGTATCATATTCATAGCTATCATACAATATATTATTGAATAATTACGATGCTTACTGGTGAAATAAGAGATGTGAAAGTAATCACGCTCTTGTTCGTACGGATAATAAGAGATGTTATCACTTTCAAGGGTGACATACGGAAAACAGTATAGATAAACACAGCCATTGATGATTGCAGGTTAAAATTTTTTTAACTTTTGATAAAATGTTTACACAAAAACATTGATCATTAAAAACGTGTAACACAATGAGAAGTCTATACGCCCCAGTAACTTAAATGCATAGTGCTACATGTTATTAGTGTACGGCTGCATATAAAATACATGAAACACAGATTGAAGATGTATGTATATTTCTGTATTTTAAGTGTGTAGTATTACATTTATGTGTTCTAAGTGTACGCTATATATATATAAGTAGAAAAATGAGAAGGTGATACAATAAAGAAACTAGTCTATTGGAGATGAATCACCTTAACAAAACTATGATTGAAGTTTATTATCTTGGCGACGTTTCGAGCACACGCACTTTTTCAAGCCAGAATAAGCCTGTCGGTTAATGACTATTACAAAGACAAGCCTGACGGTTAATGTATTGTTTATAAAATATATACTTGGAATGATGTTTTTGTTTTTCTACTTCACCAAGTGGATGTGTGAACGTTGTCGGACCTCGAACTTAGAGACTATCAACTGTTCACAACAAGAAGTTTGAACCCCAGAAATCAAGCTAAGACTTACATGAGTGAACTTAAGAGAGGGTCAACATCTTTTCAAACAATGACCAAACTCACACATTTTTGAGCTAATCACCAAAGACAAAAAAGGCGAACTTTTCTTGAAAAAATAATAATACAATGATTCAAAACTTCATCGACAGGTAAATAATAATAATAATTCAAAACTCCATCGACAGGTAAATAATAATACAATGATTCAATTCTCCATCGACAGGTAAATAATAATACAATGATTCAAAACTTCATCGACAGGTAAATAATAATACAATAATTCAAAACTCCATCGACAGGTAAATAATAATACAATGATTCAAAACTTCATCGACAGGTAAATAATAATACAATAATTCAAAACTCCATCGACAGGTAAATAATAATATAGTGATTCTCCATCGACAGGTAAAAAATTCAGAAATGTAAAATGTATAGAAAAATATTTGTTTTTGGTATGGAATAAAGTGTCGTGGTCCTACTCTTTGACAATATCATTGAGGTCATTCAAATTCAAGGTCAAGTCCCTCGAAACTTTTTAGAAATGTCCATCATGCACACCAAAAATGTCAGTTGAAAAGGTGTAAAACAAAAGAAACACTTATACTTAGAGACATGAATATCGATGACGTCATCATCGTAACAGTGTTACGAAATGGTGGCAAACAGTCAACAACTGTGTTCAATGTGCTGCCTAAATGTGAAAATCGCCAGCAGGAGAACTTCATTGTAAATACTGGTTGATATAATTGGGATTCCCACATGCTACCTGCGAGTAAATAAGCCTATAATACGCAACGGCTGGCACATATTTCCTTTCATCTGATTGAAATACGACGTTCCTCCTGGAACCGTTTGGCATGTAGCCTGGCAACAGCTCTGGTATTCTAGTGACATTCTCCATGGTAGCACCATTTAAACTGTTTTTGAACCGAAAGACTTTGCCACTATTTAGATTAATAGCAAGCAGCTGTATCATAGTATTCGTGTGTTACTTTACTTAGGGGTATCTTATTTTAATAGGCCCTGCATGGCCAGGTGGTTAGAGCGCTCGACATGCAATCTGCGGGTCGCTGGTTCGAATCCCCGTCCCACCAAACATGCTCGCCCTTTCAGCCGTGGTGGCGTTATAATGTGACAGTCAATCCCACTATTCGTTGGTAAAAGAGTAGCCCACGAGTTGGTGGGTTGTGCTGACTAGCTGACTTCCCTCTAGTCTTACACTGCTAAATTAGGGACGGCTAGCGCAGATAGCCCTCGTGTAGCTTTGTGCGAAATTCATAACAAATCAAATCAAAACAAGGTGTTCAAAAATTGTTGTTTCTCGTGAACTTACACAGATAAACTACAAAATTATCAATGGGAATGCGCTGGAATCATTTGATACGCCAAATCTCTTTTCATTTTGGACAACCATTTAAATGCTCTTGTCAAGTTTCAGCTAAACCGCTGGTTATAGATAATAGATCTGATGCTAATAAGCATAAAATACTTTTCGAAATGAGAGGAAGTTCAAAATAACATCAATAAAACCAAACGGGATGTAAACCTGTCTCATTGTATGGACATATACTGAAATCTTGGCCAACTTTATTGTTATTTTATTTCTGACTTTCTCATTTCTATAACCTACACTTTATAGCTGCATGTGAATTATAATTTTGTTACTATGCCTTACTACATCGGTTTTGATTAACTTTGTGAGCATTACAAGAAAATAAAATGAAATATAATGTAGGTCGTATAATAAATTTATGAACAGTGAAATACAAGTTACTTACCCATGGTTTTCACTCTTCCAAGACGGTCAATAACATAAGAAGACAAAATATTGCCTGGGATGATAGCCATCTGAGCGAAGAGATTCTCGAGAAATACTGTTTGGAGGTTGTAGTTGATATCAAAGTCGATGGTGCAACCAGCCGTCGTGCTGATAAAATGAGAATTCTCCAAGTTACAATCCTGAAATCGATATTCATGGAAATCAGTATCGTAGAAGTAAGCACTGTAGAATTCAGTTCGGCGAAAGAACGTTTTACTGGAGCGTACATCACTGAACGTACAATTTAGAAATGTACAATTGGTAAACGTACAGTGGCTCAGCACCATGTCCTCAAAACGTACATTTTCGAAGTAAGTGTTATAATAATGGATATTTTCCATGGTGTTATTGAATACTGTGTTGTGGATAGTCTTGTTGACCTCACTAGAAGCTCGGGCACGAAACTCGTCCACTGTAATCTTCTTGATGTATTCTGGGAACCAAATGGACATCCCGTAAAAGCTGCATGTGTGAAATCACACGTCAAAAGGTTAAATAATTACAAAAGTTATAGTATTAATCATGTTTCATATTCGGCAACAAAATTCATACTACAATCTGCAGTTTTCGAGCTGTATTAACTGTGACAAGGTTACATAGTTTCTTTGGTGTAAGAATGTTTGATTTATCTCCCATAAAACTAAAAAAATCAGTGTGAAGAAAAAAAAAATCTACTAAAATACCATAAATTAAAATCCCACTTTTATCATGATACGTAAAGTTGAAATTATGATATAGCAGCACTTTTTGTATTTTTTACATTTCAATATGTTGTAAAATCCATTATAGGGGGTGAAAACTGTGTTTAGTTGGGAAAATTTTGAGTTTTTATTCAAAAGAGTAAAATGTAAATTAAAAAAATATTTATTCTCACTAGATGACGCCATAAAAGTTATATTAATATTATTTTTTTTTCTTTTCAGGAATTCTTCTTAATATACATGAGTTTTCAATTCTCAAAACCTCTTTAATTAAATATCAAGTATTTTATCTTACGCCCTCATATAAAAGATAAGGGGTACCTGAGTAAAACATACTCACAAATTTAAACTATGAAGCTAACCACCATTGGCTCTTTTAGGAATTTAAACAAAAAAACAATCTAAGAGAATACTTCATTTGCATATGTAATGACATAAAATAAATAAACACTTACGTTATGTTTGTGGCGACTGGTTAGTAATCGTTTAATTATTGTTTAGCTGAATATTTTTTTTATTACTAGACATTATTTACAACTAGTTTTTAACATATGTTTTCAGCTGCTAATCTGCTGCCATCTTCAAGAAAAAAAGGTAACTAATTAATAAATATACTTACGTGATCGTATAGGCTCCTAATCATAATAAAGATAAACAAAAAACATTGAAAATACAGTTATCAATAAAAATATTCGTTCAACCAGCTGCCCACACAACCGATATATGTCAGAGTAACATTACAATTATAGCTTTCATTCGATAATTTTAAATTTACATTCAAAAATAGTAATGTCTTGCTCAGTGTTTAATGAATACTTTTTTTACATACATACAATGCACCCTAGAAACTCCAAATCGGAAAGGAGCTCTGAGGTAATGCTTACCCAAAAGCAGTTGTTACCCAAACCACGAGTAACACCGCAGTTATTCGAGTGTAAGGACGACAAACGATCTGCATCAGAGAATTCCAGAACTAATGAAGAAAAGCGGAAATCAGAACAAAAAATTAATAATTTAGATATAGGTACATTTCATTGTAAGTGGAAAAAATTAGACATTCGAACTGCAAAACACAATATATATAATCGCAGACTACTAAATATTTAATTAAAAAACAACATAACGATCTCCACATGGTTGTTGATATTTTATATTAGCTCAAGTTTACACGTGACAACGATACCAATAATTGAACGAGACTATCTTATGATTACTTCATAAACAGCATTTTCAGATAATGAAGCTTTAAGGCACTATTATCTTCACACAAACTCCAGAAATTATTTCAATTTTTAAAGCGTTCATAATCTAATACTAACCGTTGTTTATCACTACTATATTCACTCCAGCCACGAATGGTCATCATCCCACAGTAATAGCAACGTTTTTTCTTTCCCACATATCATCAAACCAGCGTTTGATTATCGAGTCACTCCATTATTCACTAACTCCTAATTTAAATGAATACCAACCAATCATAACACGCTCCTTATTCTTTCCAAATCTATTCTAGAGCTTAACGTAAGTCCTTATGACTATGTAATAAAAACTCCAACAAAGCGTTTCGACCAGCACTTACTGAATCTAAGGCATCGATTAATTCCGCAAGAAGACCTCTCCTGGTCGGCAAAGGGATGGTAAACAGTTGTCTTGTTGGCATTTCCATGTCAGAAAGCTAGAAAAAACAACGCAGTGAATGCATGACGAAAAGGCTAGAAGGAATTTATTTATATGTTTCTAAAAAAACTTTAAATGTGATAATTAGATTGTTGCTGCTGGCTTTAAGTCGATTAAGTTTCATGCTTCTCTACCTTTGGTGCTGTAGGTATTGAAATGATAAAATATGGTCTTCCGCGTCGACACCAGAGTACAAAAATGTGTTGTAAAAATTCCATTAATGCCACTGTTGGAATCAGTATTAGAAAAGTTAAGAACTGTTTTTTTAAACATCGCTAACTGTAACGGAATGCTTCTTAATGTTTCCTAGCTTAAGATCTTATACTGTGATATTTTTGCACTAGAATAGCGATTTAATGAACTCATCACTAAATTACACTCATACTAGAAAAAAAAACTAGTCAAACTTTTACGATTACCAACACCAAACATCTGTGAATATAAACAGTTATTGATGATGTACCAATGATCAGGCATGACTGAAACGTTATTTAAGTATATTAAATGTAGAATCACGCACAACTGTTAACTAATAAAATACGACAGAAATTGTCTTGGTTATGTGTGTTTAAGAATATTGAAGTTTCAAGTAACACAGTTCAAATGTCAAATCTATTAGTTAACTTTACTCACAAACATCATTTGTTCTCAAACTGTCGTTCTTCTAAAAACCTTGGAATCATTTGACTGAGCCTTGTTATTAGTATAGAGTGAATTACTTTATTATTGAACCCTAATATTAATACATATATATACATATATCATGAACCTTGGAATTAGTAGACTGAACACTGGAATTAGTAGACTAAATTTAACATTTATAGACTTGGCCTTGCAATCAGTATATACACCGAATCCTGAAATCAGTATATAGAGTGAACCTCGAAATTATTGTAGGCTGAACTTTGAAATCAGTAAAATGATTTTAAAAATTAGTAGACTGAATTTTGTAAATTGGTACACTGAACATTGGAATTAGTAGATTGGACCTTGCAATCAATATATAGACCGAATCCTGAAAACAGTATACAGACTGAATTTTGTTATCAGTACAGACTGTATCTCGAAATTATTGTAGACTGGACATCACAATCAATATATTGAACTTTGGAATTAGTAGACTCGACCTTATCGTTAGTAGATTGAACTTTGGAATTAGTAGACTGGACCTTATAGTTAGTAGAATGAACTCTTTATCTTCACATACCTGGTACTCTGATCCTGGTGAGTGAGCATGGTTGGTTTTGAAGATGTTTTGATAAATGACCATTGCTTCACCGTCACGTCCTTTCTATAAAGAGTATAAAAATAGTAAACATTTTACCGAGCTTATCCTACAAAGTAGACCTTGAACATGCATTACCATTAAAGAAAACATCTAGTTTAACTGTTCCCCTCACTGGTATAAAAATGATTAACAGAAATAGCTTTGTTTTATAAGAAATAAAAGTAAGCCAATTAATTAGAATTACAGTGGAAGTTGTTGAAACAAAGTAGCGAAAACAATTTGATAAGACTCCTTGCTGTAAGTCACAAAGCAACACAATGAGCTATCTGTGCTGTTCCCGCCACGAGTATCGAAACCCGGTTTTTAGCATTGTAAGTCAGCTGACTTACCGCTGAGTTTGAGTTGGGGAGGGGAACTTATAAGACTTAGTAAATGCTTTGTTCATATTTCCATGACACGTTGGAGTTGAGTCTTTGGAGGATAACAGTTTAACCGTTATTCTTATTGGGGCCACACACATACACACACGGAAATCCCTTTGGAATTGATGCTGAATGCCGACTATATCGGCACAAATGTATGAGAATGGTGACACATTTTCCCTGGACGGGATGGCGGTCCATCGCAGATTAACCTTCCATCTATCAACTGGTACCCATCATACAACTGAGTAAACTGAAACAATCGGGGTAAAGTGTCTTGCTCGAAGACACAACAGCATGTCGTGAGTAAGTGTCGGACTCGAAACCATCCGACTACGAGTCCAAAGCACAAAGCAACTGAATCACGCTGTCTCCATCCTAATAGTACTATTGTGTGCCAAATTTTATCCCCTGTTCAAATCCTATCTGTGAAAATGAAATATACGATCAACTTAGATCGGATAGGTTGTAAATTTTGTTAAGCACAAGCTTATACAATGAGCTCCCTGTGCTCAACCAAACGTATGAACTGAACCCCGAATTTTAGCGCTATAAGTCCTCAAACTTACCGCTGAACGACCGGTGGGCATAAAAGTGAAGGTAAGATACTTCCTTAGCATCACTGTGGGGCTATGTTCTTATTATAAAACTACCAAAAGTTTAATATCATTTACGTCATACGCATGAACATGTCAGATATGGACAAAGGATTTAGTAGCGCACAGCCATACATGCAGAGAGATCAATACGTTCTAATAAGCTCGTTTAAAAATACTATAAAAAAATTCCAGCTTCTGAAACTTATGTCACTAACGTAATGTGGTTTTTTATACCAATTACAGAAGTTTTGCGATTTGTATTAGGATTAGTTGATACATCTGCAGTAAATAAGGTAAAAATAACACAGGTCTGCGATTGTCTTGATATTTTTACATGTTCTACAGTAATTCCTGTACGCTGAATCCGAAAATGATACCCATTTTCCTCCATCACGTACAGATTTTTCCACAAAACATCATAACGCAATACATAAAAGAAAGACGACAGCACGTAGTTTTGAGACTAAAAGACGTAGATTTCACACACACACAAATCAGGATAAATGAGTATGCATATTCGTTTGACATCAAACTTGACTATTCTTCAGTTTGTTTGTATTTTTGTTAAGAAACATAATAATAGAAATGTTCATTGTGGTAAACGAAATAATAATTTGATATAAGTAAGAATTGTTTTTTATTCCAGATTTGTAAAAAATTCTTCCGTGATAGAAAAAAAATAATAATATTATTTTCGAAATCTGTGTAGCTGAATTGTGGAAAATTAGTTATTAAAACCAAAGCAACTTTTATGAAGTTTCAATTCGCAGGCCTGTGTAATTAGAGTTGAAATTAAAATTGTTTGGTTTGTTTGTTTGTATTAAGCACAAAGCTACACATTGGGCTATCTGTGCTCTGCCACCACGAGTTTCGAAACCACTGGTGGGGCAAAGCTATTTGGATTGGTACGTTATTTTAAAATACAGATCAATGGTTTGATGAAAATTACACAATTATCGACCGATGCGGGTCAACAAACTAAATACCGTGAAAATCATATAAGCAGTTGCTCAAGAAAATGAATCAGTAACTTAAAGACGATTCTTCTTTTTTATCTCATTCCCAGTCGTTTAAAGTTATTTGATTACAACAGCATAAAAAATCTCCCAACTGTGATTCTAATGCACTTTTAATTTACATAATGCACTTACTCTTACATTTTTACACACTGCCAACAAAAGTAAATATTATTTTTCAAATCAGATGTTATTACCCGCACCCTCTATCAAGCATTCTAAATTTCTTACCTAGTCTTTCACCATGTCTGACCGATTGACAACAGCCGGAGTGGCGCAGCTTCCATGACAAAACCCAATAGTCAATATAGTTTCTTTTTCACTCTTTTTCTATTTCCTTTTTTTTTTCTCTCTCTCTCTCTCTTTTACGTTCCTTTTCTTTTCTTTCTTATTTTTCCTCTCTTCTTTTCCTTCCGTATTTTTTTTCCTTTTCCCTCTTCCTTGACCCAAAATTCTTCCCGAATTTTCAAACTCTCATAATTACTCATGGACTTTTTTGGGCACGTAATCGGAATAATATTTACCCTTGAATGAACAGTTAAGATACCGTTTTTGCAATATTGGAATGAGTGAGCGAAAATGTATTTACCATTTTTCTGAAACAACTTGACAGCAGACCCAAAAATATGGTTAGAAAAACGAGTAAGCAAATGATCACTTGTTTACTGTGTAGAGATGAGATTTGTAGAGTTCACAAAGGGGAAACAAAAATACCATGGTAATTTTCAAAACCTGGCTTGCAAATGATCACTTGTTTACTGTGTAGAGATGAGATTTGTAGAGTTCACAAAGGAGAAACAAAAACACCATGGTAATTTTCAAAACCTGGCTTCTAATAAATAGTATATGTTTACTAACTAATCCTAACTGTTTCATGCAATAGAATATTGAAACATATACCTCCAAAAGAAATCTTGGACTCTCTGGAAGAAAAAACAGTCCAATTGAAGATATGACAGCAGGAAGGGCACATATTACCAAAAAGATTCGCCAGCTTGCAAAGTGAAGTTTCTCTGACAGAAGAATAGTAAAACCTGAAAAGTTCAATAAGTAAAAAATATGCATAACGTTTCGTTCCTAGCAATATTTCAGAAATGTGTAAAAATTGTTATTTTTTATGCCATTACAACTGATAAAAAAAAATTGCGTTTTTATTAATAAACTTCAATTTTGTCTTTTCACATACAGGGTATTGTAAAAACATATTTAACTTAATACATCCTAGCCATATAACACATACACATTAATTTATATTATTGTTTGTTTGAAGTTAAGCACAAAGCTACACAATGGGCTATCTGTGCTCTACCCACCACAGGTATAGAAACCCGGTTTCTGGCGTTGTAAGTCCGCAGACATACCGCTGTGCCACTGAGGAGCCATTTCCTATTAAAATAAAGGTCACCTCAGACTTACTAAGGAGTTAAAAACATGACTGTAACCGACAGAGCCACCGTTTTTTGTTGTTGTTGTTTTTTCAGGATAACGTTACTTGATAAGAGTTTGAAAACACTTGATTGTTCTGTTATGTTTGATCACGATAAGTTAACAGTAATTGAAACTGTGTAGCAGGAACATGACTGAATTTGTGAAACAATCAGTTTTGGTGTTGTTTTTTTTCTGTTTTTATGGATAATTTTGTGTTTTTCAATACCGTACTTAAACTTATGAAAATCACATTATTACTATTTTTCACCTAATATTGAGTTTTAAAACCAGATTGTTGATATTTTCAGATGTTTAATATTTCATACATTTTTGTTCAACAGTAAACTTACCTGTTCGAGGTATTATTGCCCATGCCATGAGGGCGACAAATACGCCACCTACACCCCAAAATATCAGCAACCAGCTGAGATGGCGCCCTCTATGCCTTCTGATTAGAAATTCACTATAGTATGTGAACACAATCGGAAGAGATCCGCCTACTCTGTAAATTAAAGTAAGTTCCCAGAAGTGATTTATTCCATCTTCAAGTTTAACTTGAAGAGTTTTATATACAAAAAAAATTCAAACAAGTTGTTGTACTACGGTTGTTTATTAAAGATTGTTGATTTTTTTAAAATAAAAAGAATATTTTCGAAAGTTTACATCAGCAAAAGTAGTTTTACAAATTGTTTCGGAAATTTTTATAGTTTTCTGTACTTACCCAATACCACTGCAGAGTCGGGTCAACATAAATAAACCGTAGGTAGGCATGAAGGCGGTAATTAATGCAAATATTGCATTAGCCGAAAGAGCAGACAGTAGCGTCCTCCTGCGGCCAATTTTGTCCGCAAGAATTCCCCATACAAGCCCTCCTATCATCATTCCCAAGAAAGATATCCCCACTACAAAAATGATAAAATAAAGACTTGTATTTGTATCACAGAAATGAATTTAATTTCTTATTGAAACTGGACTGAATCCAAATGACTTTAATCAAATGTAATGTCTAAATATACCGAGAAAACGCACTATCTCAAAATAAAGAAAATTTTAGGCCTTTCAACATAATTTAATCACTTCAACATAACTACAAATTTCCATAAAACTTCTGTAGTTATTTTATAAACTAAATCGCTGTAACCATGTAAAATAAATGTCTTCAAGAATATTAATTAAAACTTCCATGCATACAGTTATGAAACAATCACTCTATCATTGTTAACGAGGTCACAATATAAGATCAATTTAGAGTCAGTAAAAATGTGGCAATACAAATATGAAACAATTACTCTATCATTGTTGACGAGGTCATACTATAAAATAAATTTATAGTCAGTAAAAATGTGGCAATGCTGACTTCCTCTTGACCAATAATGAGCTAATTACTAAAAGTGACAATGTCAATACCGCTTGTTAGTGAAGAAAAGCAGCTGTTGATCAACACCCTAGTAAGTAGTTGAATTTATCTTGCTTATGTCCCTCTGGTGATAAATAAGTTCAGCCAATAATACGGCATTCGAACAGTTGTTTAAATTTACATTCTTGACTTTTACTCTTAGAACAAACAATAATATTATACAATACAATATTATGCTATAATATTATTTTTTCTCCTTCTAAATATATTCAAGAAGTGTTACTTATAATGCCAGAACTGTTGGCATATTCTTGGATTTGAATTTGCTTAGAAAATTAAACACGTTTAAAATAATGGAAATTTCGATAACAATAGTATTATTAGACATTTCAAAAGAAGTTTTTAATCAAAACAATTTAGTTTTTATAAATTAAAACTTATATTAAAGTTTTTCTTCATTACCCATTCAAGCCGTCTCCAGCCATTATTAGTCTCAAAATGGTTCCTCGTCATCGAATAAGATAGATGTAATTATTTTCCACTGAATTATTAATAAATAAATCAACTTCTGTTTGTTTGTTTTTTCATTATAGAAGAAATGTTTTAATAATCTCACTTTCTGTTAAAAAAAACAATAAGATCTGTGAAACATTTTGTTGAACTCCTCATTACAGAGTTAAGAGTTACGACTGTCCTTCTTATTCTATAGCCCCCGGTATGTCTGCGGACTTATACAGCTAGAAACCGGGTTTCGATAGCCGGGGTGGGCAAAGCACAGATAGCCCTCTGTGTATATTTACTCTTTCTATAGTAACTTCGGCTATTCTGCCATTCAGCTCTTATTAGGGGGTTATAAGCTATGGCCACCCTTTTCTTCCCGTCATATTTTCGTTTATTCCACCATGGTTATTCTCATTAGAGAAATAATTACAACTGTCTTTCTATTCTTTTAACACCTTCATTTATTCTGCCATAAAACTTCCCATCAGGGAGGTATATAACAACTATAACTATCTTTCTATTCTTCTTAGTTTGTATTACTGTGGGTAACCTGTTCAGTGCTTAAGAGCTTAGCCGATCTTTTCTTATTCTTGCATTTTCTATTACTCTACTGTAAAACTTCTATTTCGGAGTTAACGCCTGAAGCCGTTGTTTTACTATTTGAAACTTTCCAGTGCAGTTCCAAACATCCACGGTTTTGCTCTAAGTGGGCAGCTTGCTCTGATTGAAAGCTAATATTACTTAGTAACACTGTTTTGCTAATCACCAGCACATTAAAAAATATTCTTACAATTATAAAACACCTTTTAAGTTTCCAAAGCGAAATCCTAAGTAATCTCCGTGGATGTAACGCACATTTGATATATGTAAATTAGTTGTGCTTAACCCGGAACGTCATAGCTGAGTAAATCACTAGCGCATTGATATTTACATCGTAAGAAGTAGTTCTAAAATTCTTTTGGGTTTAGGTATATCAAAACAGTAATTATGTGTGTATACCAGCTTTTAATCTTTTACTTTACTTCTTACATAGAATTACAATAATGAGCCATAAACAATACAAAGAAAAAAATAAAAAATCAAGCTCCTAGCAACGACCAGTGTCGCTAGCCGTGAAAGCAAAACCTTGCCAATGCTACATACAGATTTTCTGTCTCGCTTTGGACCTAATAAAATCACATGCTATAGAGGACCTCGGATTGGTCAAAGTGAAATAAACGTCGTCAAATTTATTACTTAAAATATAAATTTTAAAAAAGACACATTATGTAAAATATAGTTCAGTGACATCTGTAGTAATAACGCCACTGACAAAGGGTGTGATGAAGGTACCTCCACTATGGTAGGCTAAACCAAAACAAAGAGGGTGCCAAACAGCCACTCACACAGAATGGAAATATCAGGCAAGAAAACTGGCTTCCAGTGAGTGGGCAGGACTATGCAGTCTCTCGCATGGGGTACATACTACCACCATGAGTATGTGCAGTGACTGACAATGGTCTATGCACAGGATTTTTCTGGCAGCAGCTTGGAAAGACATTACAGTGATAGAAAAGGTGCTACACATGGACAGTGAGTGTGGTTGTGGTGCATACCAGCAACACAGTAGTAACTGGGATCTGGCTGGACTGGTCTATACCTGTAACTCTAATGAGTTACTCTTCTAATGTATGAGATACAGCAGATGCAAGATAATGTGAAAGTGTGTGATGCACGTCAATAAGTTTCATGCATATGTCATCAAAAGCTGGGATAGGTTTCAAAGGAGCAACATGAATTTTCTGGTTAGGTTTTCCGACCAACTGACAGGTATGACAAGTTTTGCAAAACTGAGAAACGTCTTGCCTAATTTTTGGCCAAAACAAATGTATCATAATTTTGCCACATGTCTTGTTGATACCTAAATGACCTCCCATGGGGAGTTCATGGGCAACTTTCAATATTTCAGAAGGATATGCTTTGGGAATAACAATTTGATAAACAATGGTTCAATCCTCTGAAGCTGGCACATCTGGTGGTCTCCATTTCCTCATAAGCATACCATTTTTGACAAAATAACCATTTGGAACTCTCTCCAATTCATCTTTTGGGAGTGCATATTTAAATAGTGAAGAAATCTGCAGATCTTTTTCTTGCTCAGCTATCAGTTTACTTTTAGTAAACGGAACTTTACCAGGTGAATCAGATCCCTTATGTTTATCGTTATTCCTCACTGAGGAATCATCAGTAGGACAATTATCCAGGATGCTCAAGGCTTCCTATACAGTGAGTGGCATGCAATCACTGCTGAGATTGAAGATGTCAGCTTTATACTCCCTGTATATGAGCCCGTGGATGAAGCCATGTTGCTGGTCAACATTACCAAATTCAGAGAACTCATCAATTCAGTGATTGGGCTGGCACTGACATCTCCTCAGGCCAAGTTGCTTGTGATCCAGAGAGCTTCAACCTAGAGGGCTGGTACCAATGATCAAACCAAGAAGATCTTACACTGACATAGTCGCCACACTACCTCTGCCCAAGGAATTAGGGGAACATCCCAAAAGTGACCAAGGGAGGACTTCCCTTCCAAGTCACTAAAAGTGATTATGAACCAACCCATGGTAGGGCAGATTCTGCTCAAATGGCACTTTCAGGAGATGGCCTTTGAGTGGACAAAGGCTTGGGCCCTCTGTAAACTGGGATAAGGATCAGCTAAGGCAAAGGGCCACACCTCCATTGAGATATGAGGAAGAGAATTGGCACCTGCAGGAGAGGCTAGTCGAGGCCAAACAAACCTGGTGAGGATCAATGCAGACCTCGAGGCATCGACTACCACCAAATTGGAAGATGATGGTGATGCTGGAGGCTCTGTTTGCAAAGTTGTGGCTAGAGGAAGTGATGTCTCGGACAGTATCTGGGAATAAGTGTATATATGTATTTATTTTATGTTCCTTTGTCATGATGATACCTTCACTCTTTCACGCATGTGATCATATGTGAATAAGCCAGATTTAAAGTTTTTCTTGGTGATATTTTCTTTGTAATTAAGAATAAAGTTTTTTAGCTTTAAAATGTTTCGGTTTCCTCTTTGTTCAAGGAACTGTTATGCTGTGCTGTCTTCCTAATGTGACGGAGAAGCACAGTATTAATGTAACTATTTGTTAAACTGAAAGTTAACATGTCAATTAATGTTAAAAGATTTTTTGTGTGTTCCGATACCGTTTCCTCTTATTTCATTTTTAATGATTAGTTTCTTTTATGTTAGTGGTAGTATAACTCTGTATTTTGTTTGTAATTTTTCCTTATATTGTCTTGATTATACTTTGTGTGAATGTAAGCATGTGGCCACACATTCTAGATCTATGTTGAAGGGCTTCTTCTGTTTCTGTGGTATATGAGTTTTTCTAGATATAAAGTAAAGTTATCATACTCCTGTATAATGTTGCAGGTTTAAAGATGATTGTTTTCAAACTTAATAGTAAATATTGGCTTGAGTACAGGCCTGAGAGAAAGAAAGGAGAGAATATGTGCGTATACCCTATGTTTTCTATGTGATTTGTACTTTTTACTTTTAAGTAATACAGGAGCCTTTAAAATATTTGATTATTTAGTTTTTCACTGTCTTGGAGGCTACTAACATTACTTTGTTCTCGTTACTTTATTCTTTGTTCACATTAATAGATGACGACTGCCTACAAGGATATAAAACATTCCATTTGAATGGGCTAGAACTGGAATACCCTTGGCTGATTATGATATTGACTGAAAGTTAGCCTGTCAATGCTGTCTGAAAACAAAGGTCATGAATTAATGTATTCCACTAGACAAAGAAAGCAAGTTAACATTCTGGAATCAAGCATATTTTCTTAGTTCTGTTCTCAATTTGTCAACCTATAGGAAGGACCTGTTTTCTTTTTAAATGATCATTGTATTTATATTAGAGCATTCAATCCTGAGAGAAAAGAGGCGTAACACCAACTAAATGAGAAAGGTCCGTCTACTT
The DNA here is from genome assembly GCF_000517525.1 of Limulus polyphemus. NCBI lineage: Eukaryota > Metazoa > Arthropoda > Merostomata > Xiphosura > Limulidae > Limulus > Limulus polyphemus. The sequence continues at coordinate 109,832 of NW_013666580.1, read as the reverse complement.
TTTTGTTGCCTGAATAAAGATCCTGTTCGTTTGTTCAAAACGTGCCCAGCTTTGTTACTTACACACTAAAGAGAAATCTCAGTCTAAATGTCTCTCTCACAAGAACATTTGTAAATTTCTTGGGCAAATTCTGGTCGTTATTGCAGAATAATTTATCTGATACTTGTTGGCAAGTCAGTCCCATCCATGAATACCACAGTTATGCTCGTGAAAATTTGCATTTGACAGGATAAGTCAAAATAGCAGACGTGTCACTGCAATGAACTGTTTTTAAGGGGACAAACTTGAAAAAAAAACGGAAGTTATGTAAATTCACGATTAATGAAAGATTATCTTAAGACATGAAAAGTTGCTTCCCTTATATGTAATTGTAAAAAACGCAAAAACGCCCGTAAAAATAGCAAAACACAAAATATGAAACCGCAAATTTGCATGTATCTCCCCATGGACCCAACAAACCTTCATGCCAAATTTGGTGAAGATCCATCAACAGGAGCGAAAGAGTTTATTTGTTTGTTTTTAATTAAGCACAAAGCTACACAATGGGCTATCGAAACCCGGATTCTAGCGTTGTAAGTCCGCAGACATACCGCTGTGCCACTGGGGGACGGCGAAAGAGTAGTAAAAAACGCCCATAAAAACTGCAAACTTGAAATTTTGTAAGTATCTTCCATAGACCAAATAAACCTCCATACGAAATTTGGTGAAGATCCATCCACACCCTGCAAAGTAGTTACATGGACATATAACAGACAACAGATAGTACTATTATATTTACATAGATTAATCAATGGTATTAAAATACGACCTTTATTTATAGTTCTTGCGAGCTCACCAAATTTTACTTTAAAATGTAAAACACGAAACTAGTATAGCCTAATAACACAAGTTGATCAAAGTGTAGAATAAAGTGGACATCCCTTGAACTTAGACTTCGAGATTAAACAATTTTAAGAATACTAAGTTTATTTATTACAAAAACACGATGATATTGTAAGATAATATACCTAAAGAGGGCGCTGCCGTAAAGAGTAAATTTACGTATCAAATCTACGGCTCTGTAAGTAGGCAGTAAGATATTGATTTGAACGCTGTTTATTTTTATGCTACCCACCAGTGAGCTCTTTGACGACTGCTCTACTTGCTGACGTAACAACATTCTAAAATATTGAACGTCATCCTAGGGTCATACAAATGTTACATTCCTTCTCAAATGATTTATGTACAGTGTAAACAAACAGGTCGTTTTGATCACACTAACTTTACGCCTTGCAACATTGTATTTTAGTGAAGATCATTCTAGTCAATCTAACGTTACGTTACTTTTAGTGAAGATCACTCTAGTCAATCTATCGTAACGTTAGATTGACTAGAATGATCTTCACTAAAAGTAACGTTAGATTAACTAGAATGATCTTCACTAAAAGTAACATAACGTTAGATTGACTAGAATGATCTTCACTAAAAGTAACGTAACGTTAGATTGACTAGAATGATCTTCACTAAAAGTAACTAAATGTAAAAATAACAAAACTAGAATGATCTTCACTAAAAGTAAAGTAACGTTAGATTGACTAGAATGATCTTCACTAAAAGTAACGTAAAGTAACGTTAGATTGACTAGAATGATCTTCACTAAAAGTAACGTTAGATTCACTAAAAGTAACATAACGTTAGATTGACTAGAATGATCTTCACTAAAAGTAACAAGATCATTCTAGTCAATCTAACGTTATGTTACTTTTAGTGAAGATCATTCTAGTTAATCTAACGTTACGTTACTTTTAGTGAAGATCATTCTAGTCAATCTAACGTTACGTTACTTTTAGTGAAGATCATTCTAGTCAATCTAACGTTATGTTACTTTTAGTGAAGATCATTCTAGTTAATCCAACGTTACTTAGTACAGTAGTTTTCAACGCTGACCTTTGATCTTCTTCGGTTTGAGTAAAATGAAAGATTCTAACAAAGTTGTTTGACTAAATCGTTACGTAAGTTTTATCTCTTTAACAGTCATGTTCACTTTTTTTTGCGTATTTGAATAGCGCTGCAACTTAATATGTTTATATTAGTGTAGGATTGGTTATATTTTTTATGTTACGGATATATATTTCTTATATATGTCTTTTTTATCTTTTTGGCACAATTTGAAAAGTTTTATAGGAACGTGTATTACGTTTCCCTCATATGTTGCCCAAATGTTGATTATGCTGGCGAAAACTGATAAAATCACAAAACACATTGAAAACCAGATTTTGGGCTACGTCCTTCAAATGTTTTGGAAGTATTTTATTACTGTCAAAAATGTTCAGTCATAACCATAACATTTTCAGCTGTAATGGGAAAGGTTCAATTTTAACTTATCGTAATTCTTCTTATCACCTTTCAAGTTTGATTTCGTTTTTAGTAATGTAAAATATATTCAAGATTTCTTGATTATTACAGTAGAATTATATATGATGTTAACTTCTGAATACAACAGGCCTTAAATTAGTTTGTGACTCAAGAGTGACTCTAAAGAAGTAATATATACATATATACACACACAAACTAAATGTTTATGCTGTTTTAAATCGTCTATGTCCACTAACCAAAACTGACTCATAATGTCATAAACCATTCAAGTGAAAACCTCTACGAGTCTGGTAATATTCGAGCTTTGAAAGATATGTTAGTTAAGAAGCACTAGACTAAAGTACTATTGGTTGGTTGTTAACCACAGAGCTACACAATGGGTTATCTGTGCTCTGCCCACCTCAGGTTTCCAATCCCGATTTTTAGCGTTATAAGCTCTTATACTTACCGCTTAGCCACCAGGGACATGAAAAGTCTACTCCAACATTTCTACTGTGATAAACTGATGTGTTTGTTATGTTTATGTGGAAGAAAGATATCTTAGATACTATTTGCTGGAAAATACTAAACAGATTTGCTGCTGATTTTTTTCTCTCCAAATTCTAGTTGATGCAAAAACCATTGTAACAAGAAATTTTAAGTAGAGTTGAAAATAGTTTTTTGTGCTACGTCTGTCGCTATATTAGTAGAGCTGATTATTGTTAAGACAAGTTCTTGTTTTAGCGGAAGTTTACACAGTAAGCAGTCTGCGCTCTGTACACCAAAGGGAATCGAATCCAGGATTTTGGCGTTGTAAGTCCGTAAATTAGCGCTGACCCACTGGTGAAATAAAACTAGTAGAAATAATAATGAAAAAGAAAAACAAGGTTAAACACTAGCTAAACTGAAATAAATTTATTTATGGATTTGAGAACAACTTTTTTGCCTTCTTTTATATTTGTATTTTCCTCGCCTACCCAATTCTTTTACTTAGTTAAAAATGATAGTCATACTTAGAATAAAAAGATAACAAAAGTAGTTTATGCACATGCGTGATTTCAAACATAACATTATTAAAGAAGACAATTAACGTTCTTTATAAGATTTTATTCAAGTTATTCATCCACTGAAGAGAAAAATTCGTTTATAGGAAATTTTATTTTTGGTTTTCAAAGGTTCATCTAATTATCAGAAAAAACAGGATCATCATTTTTCATGCATAAACAAATATATTTTTTCAAATCCTGCATTATCTCCCTTGAATTTAATATTTAGTATATTGCAAGTTTGTGATACAGTTTAAAAAATTAATCTCTTTATACAGATAAAAGGTCACTCCGTTGTTATTCATTCATCTTCCGTTATCAGCGGTGGTTCTGCTCATCTAGGAGATTTATGTGGTGATTTTGAGAAACCCCAGCACGTCTGGTGGCGAACGATCGAAAAGCTTTGTGGTCTGCATTATGTCTAGCTTTATAAACCGTGAGATGAACTGTCACATTTTAACAAATTCATACCCGACTGACTTCCAACTAAGTATTGTAATGTTCTATAATAAGAAAATTATACCTACATTATAATAATTGACCATAAGAAAAAAATTATGTGCAATGTTATGGCTGTAAGCGTCTAAAAAAAGATGTTATCAAGCGCTCGTTAAAAACAGCATATTTTAGACATAAACATTACCAAAGGAATCACAAAACTGCCGAATAAGTTTTTATACAACAGCGTATGGAATTCGTATCTGTATCAAATGTCAGTTTGTTGCTTGTTTTTTAACATGATAATCGTTGAAAATGTTTCGTTGTTTTCTCTGTTGAACATTCCGGTACTGTTGACAATGTCCAGACAACTTCCTGCATACTTTTGGTACTTTTCTTCTACCTCCTGCATTATTCGGAACCTTGAACGATCTTTAGCAGGAAAAGCGGTATCATTGGCATAAGATGGGTTGGAAATAGGATGTTTCACGCCATCTGTAGTTACCCTTCTACTCATCCTTTCTAGTTGTCTGATTTGATATTGAAAAGGATAACGGAAATATATTGCCTTGTTTAACTTTATGCATAATGTTGGTTCTACAGGCTGCTAAATCTCTATCCACAAAGATGTGTTGGCATCTCTATACATCTGATCCACAACAGTCATAAAACGCGGGTGAATTCGAAAGTGTTTAAGGCTATCTATGAGATTTGAAATGGCCAACCGAGTCAAAAGGTTCTTTGAGATCTAGGAGTGAGATAGCAAGTGTTCTCCGCCTCTTGTCCTGTTTCATCCAAGTTTAATGCAAACTGCACAAAGCCACATTGATAAAAACAAATTTGAACCGCCCTTAACATACATTTAGCCAAAATCTTGGGCTGAAGTAAAACACCATCAAATAAATGTAATCGTCAAGGTTACATTAATAATTATTGTTACCTTACACCATGCTATAGTGGTACTTTACACCACTCCTTTTGAGTTCGCATTTTCTAGCGAAAATAACCGTTTAGCTGTTGAAATCATTCTTATCTCTGCCAAATCACCTTTTATACCGTTTATGTTTTTGTGTCCAATACATCTTCGTACGCCATATGACGCGCGAATTGAAACCGATTTACTTTTGGGACTTCCGGCAGCTAAACCTCTTTCATGATCTTCTTTCTGTGGATCCGTAATTTGAGGTAGAAATAAAAGTGTACTGTTATACTGTAGCCACTTAATTAGGGTTAGTTTTGTGTACTGCGCTTTTTAAGATTTTTTTTGGGTTGATACATATATCTTGCACACTTGACAAAAAGTAACATGTTGTTGATTTGTTGGAATTATAGAATATTAAATTTTAACGACTAACTTGCCGTAAACTATCCAATGAACAGAACAGCTTAAGTTTGACTTTCTCTAGGTGTCATAACACAATTCCTTTTTTACCCACTTTCATTTTCACTTTCCTATGTAACTTCAAAATCTTAAAATTGATTTAAACATTGAGGTTGGAAATATATATAAATACGTAAACTCATTTATTGCAATCAAACTCTTTCTTTTGTATTCCTTTAGTAAGACACTAACCACTGTAAGTCTTTCCTGACTTCTGAAATGAACAAAATAATCATAATAACACTATAACAAACACACCTGTACATTCAAACAACTATCTAACCATAGTTTAACAAACACACCTGAACATTCAAACAATTATCTAACCATAGTTTTAACAAACACACCTGTACATTCAAACAATTATCTAACCATAGTTTAACAAACACACCTGTACATTCAAACAATTATCTAACCATAGTTTAACAAACACACCTGTACATTCAAACAATTATCTAACCATAGTTTAACAAACACACCTGTACATTCAAACAATTATCTAACCATAGTTTAACAAACACACCTGTACATTCAAACAATCATCTAACCATAGTTTTCTTTACAGTATATTCTAGGTCTGAGCGCTGACCTTGCATTCAGTGAAATAATACAACAATTTCGCCTGTGAACCAGCATTATAAAACATAATTGTAAATAACAACCAAGAAATCTTTATTTTATACAAAAGCGTATTGGTTTTCACAAGAAACTCCTTATAAAATTCTAATTACCTAATATTGTATTACAATATTCAAACGATTTCTTTGTGATAATGATACAAGAAGGTGAGTTGTTTTTTAATCAAAGCATCTATTTAATTTTCAATTATTTTCAAATTTAATCAATATGAACGATAAAGTGGTTCATATTGGTTATGCCCATGTAATATCACGCGATTTATGCTATAGAGTATTTCCTGATTGCCAGTCAAAAGCCCTTAAAATTTCTCAAGTAAGAATATTCTAGAAAGTGTTAATTGTAATACTCTAAAATTAATTAGAATTCATAATACGTGGATGTTAGTGGATAATTCGGAAAGAAATTAGTTAATAATAGAAACTTCAAGAGTTGGTGAACGAGTTTAGTGATTTAAACTTAAACGAAATAAGGTTAGCTTCATGTGTAAACATTCAGATATTTGGATAGAAACACTTTATAATTTTACTTTGATACATGAAGGAAAGGGAATTTCAGACCTTTGCTATACTGGATTTCTACAGTTAGTTTCATTGAGTTAAAACGACGTACAACATTTGATCTTTTTATTTCTGCAATGAACAGTCAACTATTCTACTTTTTTAAAACATGTGTCCACTGAAATTTAACCTGCTAAACAGCGTGCGTTCATTCTGGTACAATTATTTCAACTGCAATAAGAGATATGGGTTTCTATGAGTTTTAATTTCAATTCGGGTAAGATGATTAAAACCTTCGTCTATTATTCATGCATAAAATTAAGTTCTCTTTTATTTCTTGGAATTCTTTTAAACGGCAGTTACAATTTGTGATGGAATATCCTAGAATTATTTTTGTTAGTATTCTAAAACGCCAAATATAACGAAATCATGTACCAATTGATGAGCGTTTTTTTGTTTGTTTGTTTGTTTATGAAGTAAACATAATAAGCAGAAAATCGGGCGAGTAGACGAATTACGTTACTTTAGAAAATTTTATAAACTTGGGACAGAAAATCCGAAAAGTACACGAGTTATATCGCCGCGAAACTTGATAAACTTTATACGTTTAGGCAGTATACGGATTCCTGTTGCTAAAAATTAATAAACATAGGTCAGAAAATCCTACGAGTAAATGAGTAATGTTGCAATAAAAGGTCAGGGAAAAAAAGATCTACCAACTAGATGTGTTAACATTGCCTGAGTTTATGAAGTTTAGTCAATGTTAACCAGTCTACTTGCCGGTTATTCTGTCCCTACTAAACTTCATAAACTCAGGACAGAATAACCGGCAAGTAGACTGGTTAACATTGCCACTAAACTTCAAACCGGCAAGTAGACTGGTTAATGTTGCTACTAAACTTCATAAACTCAGGACAGAATAACCGGCAAGTAGACTGGTTAATGTTGCTACAAAAGTTTATAACTTCATGACAGAATAACCGGCAAGTAGACTGGTTAATGTTGCTACAAAAGTTTATAACCTCATGACAGAATAACCGATAAGTAGACTACTTAATACTGCTACAAAAGTTTATAAACTCAGGACAGAATAACCGCAGAGTAGACTGGTTAATCTTGCTAAAAAGTTTATAACCTCAGAACAGAATAACCGGCAAGTAGACTGGTTACTGCTGCAACAAAAGTTTATAAATTCAGAACTTCTAAAAATCCGACAGGTGAATATTTTTATAAAATTTTGAAAAAGTCAGTTGAATGCAGATCAGAATTCTGCCGATTCCTTCTAGTGAGTAAATGTGCACAGTCAGCACTTTTGTCCATTTGTTAAAGCTATTTAAATTCAAAAGCTCGAGAATAAGCTTGCATAATACTAGAGTCAATTAAGAAAGAAGAACGCAATGACGTATCGCTGGCGACTTTCCTATTAAAACCAAATTTGTTGAGCTTAACACTTTGAATCTAAGCTGACAAACTTTTATTATTTTTCTTTAGGTTGGGATAACGTTTATGATCATTTGATCTCCAAAATATTTGAGAACTTTAGAAAAACTCTCCGTGAATTGTCATCGTTCACAAAATGATATAGATATACATAGCTGTACCTACCTAGCCATCCTTTCTGTGAAGCTTCCATGCAGAGCTCTCTTTCAGCACTGGGAAGGATATAAGCTATCACCAAGACTTCAATGGAATCAGCAGCTAATCCTAACCCAAGGATCATAAACACAATCCACTGAAATCTTCCAAACCCTGCCTACACATTGAATATAAGAAAATGCTATTACCCTTGAAATAAAATCAGTATTACATTATTTTAAAAGCGATGAAACTAGACATTTAGACGTTACTACCCTGAACACTAATTTAAGTGAAAACGCTGTACATGTTGAAGTAAGAAAATATTATGTATACATAGATACATACACACATAAATATATATATATACAAGGAATCAAATCTATTTTGCTCAGGGAGCTTGTTAATATACATATATATACCAGAAACAAAGACCAAAAATAAAATGTGTTGACAAGGAAACACACGCACAAAACAGTTAAAGAATAATGAAAATCAATAATATTTAAACTTCGACAAAGAAAAAAATCACTATTTTAAAATAATGTCTTCCCTTAGATCATTTTCATGCAAACAAGGTATCTGATGTGATCTGAAGAGCAAATGATTAATCATTCAGTTTAGGCTTAGTAGAGATGGCTTCAAGTCTTTACACTTCATGGCATCTCGCTTCAACACCGAGTACCGATGTTTAAAATCAGTGTGTTAATAAAATTCTGAGTTATCCTCAATCGCTCCTCTGAGAAAGCTACTTATAGGACATATTTCTCTTCTTTTTTTTACATTGAATAAAATAGGAATAAAATAAATTACAAATAATATTGGATTGCAACAAAATTCTATGTTGATAGTGTACACCCTAACTGGCTGTCATTACATAATATCTGTAAGAGTACAGGTAATTACATTATTCTCAGTAGTATTGTGATTTATGCACTCATAGCTCCCTGGTCAGAAATACAACATGCGAGAGCTGAGACTAAATTTTATGTTTCAATAGGAGCTGTATGGAAACTCTGAAGAAAGTAGTCTTCATGAAACTAGTACCGTTGATAAAAAAAAGCACAATCTCGTTAAAAGTGATATTAATTAGTTAACTCACGGTATGCTCTTTATGTAATACACAACAATTTGTTGAGTTCTTGTCAATTATCTAGGTGTACACGTGTTAAAGTTAACTCCAGAGCAATGTGAAAAAAGTTAGCACAAAATGACCTAAATGGATTTGAAGGTGCTCAAAAACCATTGCTTAGTTGAGATAACCAATCAAAAAGGTGAAATGGACATCAGTCTTAAAAAATGGGATGAATAATGCTGGAGAAGAGTGCGTTGTCCAGAGGAATCCGTATTCAAATTGTTTGACAACATTTAATGATAATTTGTTGGATGAGAAGAACGGTATCCTAGTCAACATACAACATCTATAGTGAAGCATAAGAGGGATCAATACAAGTGTGGACTACATCTCAGTTCAAGGTATTGGAGATATATACAAAGTTGATGACACCCTGACTTCTGACAGGTACAATCAAAATCTTAAATTTCGTGCCATTCCCTCAAGAACAAGACCTATTGGCCAGGAATTCATCTTCCAGCAATACAATGATCCCAAGTATGCATCAAATATAATGAAATAATCCCTATAAGAAACGAAGCTCATGGAACACTAGTGACCACGGCTTGACCTGAACACAATTCCGATATAAATATTTAATAAGGCTATATGGCTTATACTAAAGATGAAGGTCAAATGGCAACCAGACAAACTTATGGTAGTATAAAAACAATGTGTACTGCTTTGCTTGAAACAGATACAAAATACTAGTGTGTAGTACAAATTATACGCTTTTTTCTTTTGGGTTTTCTTTAAACAATGCATTTTACTAATTATAAATTTACTATTTAGTTTGTTTGATTTTGAATTTCGCGCAAAGCTACACGAGGGCTATCTGCGCTAGCCGTCCCTAATTTAGCAGTGTAAGACTAAAGGGAAGGCAACTAGTCATCATCACCCACCGCCAACTCTTGGGCTACTCTTTTACCAACGAATAGTGGGATTGACCGTCACATTATAACGCCCCCACGGCTGAATAGGCGAGCATGTTTGGTGGGATGGGGATTCGAACCCACGACCCGCAAATTGCGAATCGAGCGCCCTAACCACCTGGCCATTGCCGGGCTACTATTAAGTTTGCAATTACTTATTGTTAGTGACTCCTTTATGAGTACAATCTGCATGTTTCCACAATTATTTCCAATACTATATATATAAGCTATCACAAAATAATAATGGCAAAATATAAGATACTTAAAATCAATTTTTACTTTTGAGCCCAACAGTGAAAACATACACATTTCTTTTGTCATAACCGAACTGAAATGCTATATGTGATCTTAATAGAAGGTAAAATGTATATCTTGGAGGGAAGTGCTATTTTATATGATCGTTAACTTGGCATTGAATGATCGAAAATCAATAGTAGATTACGCTCTGTTTTATGGCTAAGTACATGCATCTCCCATTCTATGCAATAAGAATTCTATAATGAACCGTTCTAGGAAAGCCTTGGGTGTATGAACACGAGTGAAAAAAAACTGTAAAACATTTCAAATTTCTCAGACGTAGGTTTGGGAAATTCCTTTTGGTGTGGAAAAACATCAGTTTTATTGTTTTCTTCGGTTAATATATTTCGAGAGAAACTTTCTGCTTATTTTACACTGATTAAGCATAAAAGAAACAGTATTTAATAGTTCTGTGATGTGTCTTAATTGTTACTAAAAATAAAGACTAAATAAAACGGACAGTTTTGTCTGTTTGTCTCTTATCGAACACTGAGAATTGGGAAATTAATAAGCAACCGTATAGAAATATAACTCATATTTCTTAGTTCTAAAAAGGTAAGAGCTGTTACTAGCTTCCTTCACTCTAGTCTATCATTTCAAAAATTAGCTCCAGCTACATATGTGCAGATTATAAAAGATCAGGAAAGTTGGTGAAATAGGAAATAAGGACATCAAAAAGGATGTACGAGAAATGTTTGTCTGAAAATGTTAAAAATAACAGTAAGGAATACTTTAAATACATTAAGGGTAAACAAAATGTTAGGATGGGGGTAGGACCCTTGCGGGATAATAAGGGAAGGCTCGTATCTGATGATTATAAGATGGCTGGGTTATTAAATTCTGCTTTTTCTTCACTGTTTACTAATGAAGATTTATGCAGTATTCCTCATCTTAAATAGTTGATTGATGGAAACAAGGTTGAACAAGATGATTGCATTAATTCTGAGCTTGTTAAGAAAACACTGGGAAGTTTAAAGAAGAAAAGGCTCCTGGGTCAGATAATATTTCCCCAAGGGTTTTGAAAGGGGTTAAGGATTAAATAGATAAGCCACTTGCTACTATTTTTTGTAAGTCCATGAATAGTGAGCAGGTACCAGAGGAATGTCGATCCTCTTTTTAAGAGATAAGATAAAAATTGTCCCAGTAATTATAGGCCCATTTGTCTTACATCACTTGTGGGAAAAGTTTTAGAAAGTCTGATTAAAGATGCTTTGCAAAGTGATTTAACAAAATTTAAAATTTTATTGGATAGTCAACATGATTTCACTAAGGGAAAATCTTGCCTTACAAATCTTTTGACATTCTTTGAAAAGGTTAATGCTTATGTAGATGAGGGTAAAGGTGTAGATTTGGAGTATCTGGATTTTCAGAAAGTATTTGATAAGGTGCCTTATAAAAAGGCTTGTTAAAAAAAAATATCTCTATAGGTGTGGGGGGATAAGTTAGCAATTTGGGTAGAAGAGTGGCTGGATGGAAGAAA